>NC_140253.1:18780684-18805684 GCF_949987555.1 Borostomias antarcticus
CACTCTCTCTCTATCCCACACACGAACACACACACACTCTCTCTCCCACACACACACTCTCTCTCTCTATCCCACACACGAACACACACACACTCTCTATCCCCCACACACACTCTCTATCCCCCACACACACTCTCTATCTCCCACACACACAAACACACACGCACCCCCCCCCACACACTTTCTCTCTCCCACACACACAAACACACACTCTCTCTCCCACACACACAAACACACACGCACCCCCCACACACACAAACTCTCTGTCCCACACACAAGAACAAACACACTCTCCCCCCCACACACACTCTCTCTCTCTATCCCCCCCACACACTCTCTCTCTATCCCCCACACACACTCTCTCTCTCTATCCCCCACACACTCTCTCTCTATCCCCCACACACACTCTCTCTCTATCCCCCACACACACTCTCTCTCTCTATCCCCCACACACTCTCTCTCTATCCCCCACACACCCTCTCTCTCTATCCCCCCCCCACACTCTCTCTCTATCCCCCACACACCCTCTCTCTCTATCCCCCCCACACACACACACACACTGTCTCCCACACACACTCTCTCTCTATCCCACACACTCACAACACAAACACTATTCACCCCCCCTCCCCCACACACACACACTCCCTCCCCCCCCCCCCCCACACACACACACTGTCTCCCACACACACTCTCTCTCTCTCCCACACACTCTCCCTCCCCACACTCTCTCCCACACACACAAACACACTCTCTCTCTCCCCCACACACACGCGCGCACACACACACACACACACACTCACACACACACACACAAAATACACACTCTTTCTCTCTGTCACACACACTGACGCACACACATAGCTATTGACTCAAACTCATACACACACAGCTAAACACACACAATATATTCTCTCCTCACACACACACACACACACACACACACACAAACACACACACACACACACACACACACACACACACACACACACAGGTAAACACACACAGGTAAACACACATACAGTACATACGCTCCTCACACATGCACACACACTCCTAAACACACACACATATACAAACGCAGACACACACACACACCTAAACACACACACACACAAACGCAGACACACACACAGCTACAAACGCAGACACACACACACACCTAAACACACACACACACAAACACAGACACACACACAGCTAAACACACACACATATACAAACGCAGGCACACACACACACACACAGCTAAACATGGACACACACACAGCTAAAGACACACACTCTGTCTCTCTCTCTCCTCACCTCTCTCTCTCCTTATCTCTCTCTCTGTCTCTCCTCACCTCTCTCTCTCCTTATCTCTCTCTCTCCCTCTCTCTCCTTATCTCTCTCTCTCTCTCTCCTTATCTCTCTCTCTCTCTCTCTCTCCTTATCTCTCTCTCTCTCTCTCTCTCCTTATCTCTCTCTCTCTCCCTGTCTCTCTCTCCTTATCTCTCTCTCTCACTCTCCCCCTCTCTCTCCTTTTCTCTTTCTCTCTCTCTCCTTATCTCTCTCTCTCTCTCTCTCTCCTTATCTCTCTCTCACTCTCTCCCTCTCTCCTCATCTCTCTCTCTCCTCAGCTCTCTCTCTCTCTCCTTATCTCTCTCTCTCTCCTTATCTCTCTCTCTACCACTCTGTCCATCTCCTCCTCCCTCCCGTCTCCTCTCTCTCTACCACTCTGTCCATCTCTTCCTCCCTTCCGTCTCCTCTCTCTCTCTCTACCACTCTGTCCATCTCCTCCTCCCTCCCGTCTCCTCTCTCTCTCTCTACCACTCTGTCCATCTCCTCCTCCCTCCCGTCTCCTCTCTCTCTACCACTCTGTCCATCTCTTCCTCCCTTCCGTCTCCTCTCTCTCTCTACCACTCTGTCCATCTCTTCCTCCCTTCCGTCTCCTCTCTCTCTCTCTCTCTCTCTACCACTCTGTCCATCTCCTCCTCCTCTCCAGTTCTATCATTTCTCACTGTCTCTTTCCCACCTTTCTCTCCTCTCTCACTCCATCCCTCTCTCTCTCTTTCTCTTCTGTCACATTCCCTCCTCCCTCCTTCTCTCCCTCACATGTATCTACTTCTCTCTCTTTTCCCCTCCCACCAGTTTCACCTGATCCTCCTCGTTCTCCTTCCTCCCCCTGTCCTGTCTCTCCTTCTCTCACCCCTACCTCCCCTCTCTCCTCCCCTTCTCTCACCCCTACCTCCCCTCTCTCCTCCCCTTCTCTCTTCCCTCTCTCCTCTCCTTCTCTCTCCCCTCTCTCCTCCCCTTCTCTCACCCCTACCTCCCCTCTCTCCTCCCCTTCTCTCACCCCTACCTCCCCTCTCTCCTCCCCTTCTCTCTCCCCTCTCTCCTCTCCTTCTCTCTCCCCTCTCTCCTCCCCTTCTCTCACCCCTACCTCCCCTCTCTCCTCCCCTTCTCTCACCCCTACCTCCCCTCTCTCCTCCCCTCTCTCCTCCCCTTCTCTCACCCCTACCTCCCCTCTCTCCTCCCCTTCTCTCACCCCTCTCTCCTCTCCTTCTCTCTCCCCTCTCTCCTCCCCTTCTCTCACCCCTACCTCCCCTCTCTCCTCCCCTTCTCTCACCCCTACCTCCCCTCTCTCCTCCCCTTCTCTCACCCCTACCTCCCCTCTCTCCTCCCCTTCTCTCACCCCTACCTCCCCTCTCTCCTCCCCTCCTCTCACCCCTACCTCCCCTCTCTCCTCCCCTCCTCTCACCCCTCTCTCCTCCCCTTCTCTCACCCCTACCTCCCCTCTCTCCTCCCCTTCTCTCTCCCCTCTCTCCTCCCCTTCTCTCACCCCTACCTCCCCTCTCTCCTCCCCTCCTCTCACCCCTACCTCCCCTTCTCTCTCCCCTCTCTCCTCTCCTTCTCTCACCCCTACCTCCCCTCTCTCCTCCCCTCCTCTCACCCCTACCTCCCCTCTCTCCTCCCCTCCTCTCACCCCTACCTCCCCTCTCTCCTCCCCTTCTCTGTCTTCTTCTCTCACCCCAAACCTCCCCTCTCTCCTCCCCTTCTCTCTCTCCTTCTCTCACCCCTACCTCCCCTCTCTCCTCCCCTTCTCTCTCTTCTTCTCTCACCCCTACCTTCCCTCTCTCCTCCCCTTCTCTCTCTCCTTCTCTCACCCCTACCTCCCCTCTCTCCTCCCCTTCTCTCTCTTCTTCTCTCACCCCTACCTCCCCTCTCTCCTCCCCTTCTCTCTCTCCTTCTCTCACCCCTACCTCCCCTCTCTCCTCCCCTTCTCTCTCCCCTCTCTCCTCCCCTTCTCTCTCTTCTTCTCTCACCCCTACCTCCCCTCTCTCCTCCCCTTCTCTCACCCCTACCTCCCCTCTCTCCTCCCCTTCTCTCTTCTTCTCTCACCCCAGTTCTCAGTGTCTCTTTCCCACCTTTCTCTCCTCTCTCACTCCATCCCTCTCTCTCTCTTTCTCTTCTGTCACATTCCCTCCTCCCTCCTTCTCTCCCTCACATGTATCTACTTCTCTCTCTTTTCCCCTCCCACCAGTTTCACCTGATCCTCCTCGTTCTCCTTCCTCCCCCTGTCCTGTCTCTCCTTCTCTCACCCCTACCTCCCCTCTCTCCTCCCCTTCTCTCACCCCTACCTCCCCTCTCTCCTCCCCTTCTCTCTCCCCTCTCTCCTCTCCTTCTCTCTCCCCTCTCTCCTCCCCTTCTCTCACCCCTACCTCCCCTCTCTCCTCCCCTTCTCTCACCCCTACCTCCCCTCTCTCCTCCCCTTCTCTCACCCCTACCTCCCCTCTCTCCTCTCCTTCTCTCACCCCTACCTCCCCTCTCTCCTCCCCTTCTCTCACCCCTACCTCCCCTCTCTCCTCCCCTCCTCTCACCCCTACCTCCCCTCTCTCCTCCCCTCCTCTCACCCCTCTCTCCTCCCCTTCTCTCACCCCTACCTCCCCTCTCTCCTCCCCTTCTCTCTCCCCTCTCTCCTCCCCTTCTCTCACCCCTACCTCCCCTCTCTCCTCCCCTTCTCTCACCCCTACCTCCCCTCTCTCCTCCCCTCCTCTCACCCCTACCTCCCCTCTCTCCTCCCCTTCTCTCTCTTCTTCTCTCACCCCAAACCTCCCCTCTCTCCTCCCCTTCTCTCTCTCCTTCTCTCACCCCTACCTCCCCTCTCTCCTCCCCTTCTCTCTCTTCTTCTCTCACCCCTACCTCCCCTCTCTCCTCCCCTTCTCTCTCTCCTTCTCTCACCCCTACCTCCCCTATCTCCTCCCCTTCTCTCTCTTCTTCTCTCACCCCTACCTCCCCTCTCTCCTCCCCTTCTCTCTCTCCTTCTCTCACCCCTACCTCCCCTCTCTCCTCCCCTTCTCTCTCCTCTCTCCTCCCCTTCTCTCTCTTCTTCTCTCACCCCTACCTCCCCTCTCTCCTCCCCTTCTCTCTTCTTCTCTCACCCCTACCTCCCCTCTCTCCTCCCCTCTCCTCCCCTTCTCTCTCTTCTTCTCTCACCCCTACCTCCCCTCTCTCCTCCCCTTCTCTCTCTCCTTCTCTCACCCCTACCTCCCCTCTCTCCTCCCCTTCTCTCTCTCCTTCTCTCACCCCTACCTCCTCTCTCTCCTCCCCTTCTCTCTCCCCTCTCTCCTCCCCTTCTCTCTCTTCTTCTCTCACCCCTACCTCCCCTCTCTCCTCCCCTTCTCTCTTCTTCTCTCACCCCTACCTCCCCTCCCCTTCTCTCACCCCTACCTCCCCTCTCTCCTCCCTCCTTCCTCCCCCTGTCCTGTCTCTCCTCTCAGCCCTACCTCCCCTCTCTCCTCCCCTTCTCTCTTCTTCTCTCACCCCTACCTCCCCTCTCTCCCCCACTTCTCTCTCTTCTTCTCTCACCCCTACCTCCTCTCTCGCCCCCCCTTCTCTCTCTCCTTCTCTCACCCCTACCTCCCCTCTCTCCTCCCCTTCTTTCTCTTCTTCTCTCACCCCTACCTCCCCTCTCTCCTCCCCTTCTCTCACCCCTACCTCCCCTTCTCTCTCTTCTTCTCTCACCCCTACCTCCTCTCTCTCCTCCCCTTCTCTCTCTTTTTCTCTCTCCCCTCTCTCCTCCCCTTCTCTCTCTCCTTCTCTCACCCCTACCTCCCCTCTCTCCTCCCCTCTCTCCTCCCCTTCTCTCTCTTCTTCTCTCACCCCTACCTCCCCTCTCTCCTCCCCTTCTCTCTCTCCTTCTCTCACCCCTACCTCCCCTCTCTCCTCCCCTTCTCTCTCTTCCCTCAATCAGTCTTCCTCTCCTTCTGTTGCTTTTTCCTCCCCTACTAATTCACTCTCCACTATCTACTCCTCATATCAAGTTCAAGTTCTCTCTATGCCCGACCCTCTACCTATCTATCCATCTATCTATCTATCTATCTATCTATCTATCTATCTATCTATCTATCTATCTATCTATCTATCTATCTATCTATCTATCTACCTATCTATCCATCCATCTATCTACCTATCTACCTATCTATCCATCCATCTATCTACCTATCTACCTATATATCCATCCATCTATCCTTCATACCCCCTCTCTGCCCTACCCTCTCTCTCTCCACCACCCTCTCTACCCTAACTCTCTATCTATTCTCTCTCTCTCTCTCTCTCTCCCACCCTCTCTACCCTAACTCTCTCTCTATTCTCTCTCTCTCTCTCTCTCTCTCTCTACCACCCCCTCTACCCTAACTCTCTCTCTATTCTCTCTCTCTCTCTCTCTCTCTATTCTCTCCACCACCCTCTCTACCCTAACTCTCTCTCTATTCTCTCCACCACCCTAACTCTCTCTCTATTCTCTCTCTCTCTCTCCACCACCCTAACTCTCTCTCTATTCTCTCTCTCTCTATTCTCTCTCTCTACCACCCTAACTCTCTCTCTCTCTCTCTACCACCCTAACTCTCTCTCTATTCTCTCTCTCTACCACCCTAAATCTCTCTCTATTCTCTCTCTCTCTATTCTCTCTCTCTACCACCCTAACTCTCTCTCTCTCTCTCTCTCTACCACCCTAACTCTCTCTCTATTCTCTCTCTCTCTCTCTACCACCCTAACTCTCTCTCTATTCTCTCTCTCTCTCTACCACCCTAACTCTCTCTCTCTCTCTCTCTACCACCCTAACTCTCTCTCTCTCTACCACCCTAAGTCTCTCTCTCTCTCTCTCTACCACCCTAACTCTCTCTATTCTCTCTCTCTCTACCACCCTAACTCTCTCTCTCTCTCTCTCTCTCTCTACCACCCTAACTCTCTCTCTCTCTCTCCAGTTCTCATCCTCTCTACCCCTCTATCATAGTTAAATTATTATAACCTTGGCTCATTCCGAAGCTTTAGAGACGCCTAAGAAAGTGCAATCTCTGCTGTGCTTTCTAGAGGATGCACTTGGTGTTGAGAGACCATGTGAGTCTGAGATGTGTGTGCTGAGGAATCTGAAGCCATCAACAATATAAACAGATGTCCCATTGATGGAGATGGGAGTGTGATTCCCTCTGTTCTCTCTGAAGTCAACAATGGTTTCCTTTGTCTTAGGGACATTTATGGAGACACACACACACACACTTCACACTAGGCTTCCCTGTCTAGTTCATGCCCTATGGAAAGGACAGACCCTCTCCCCAAGTCAGGAGAGCCAAGGGGGAGGCTTCTTCACCTTGTAGCCCAACTTAACTCACATTCCTCCTTCCCTTCGTTTGAAACACTTAAAGACAGAGTCCCACTGCACTGTGAACTCTTCTGCCATGGATGACAAACAGTCACCAGCACAACCACACTGACATGCAGTGTAGGCCAATCATCAATAAACCCCTTTCCAACAAATACACAGAAAATACAGGCACACATACAACAGCAGCTAGAACTCTCAATTCTAACCGGGCATGAGCTAATTCACACACAGAGTCATCTTGAGTACTCAAATCCTTTGATTCTGGGTTTGATAGAAACAACTTTTGGAGGGTGAACCTAAAGACACTGTGATTGATGACTGTCCAGGATTTGTTTTGGGTAATCCATGAATGTTAAATGTAGATATATATTTTTACAGTTTTTCTTATTTTAATCTTGCTTTATCAATTATTTGTTTCATTTCATATTTGGGAGGAGGCACTGCCTCCCTTGGCTACTCGCACCACACGCCACTGAAAAGCACTGTTATGGAAACATTAGCACCATTAGAAGAGTGAGATTATCACCAACTTCCTCAGAACAAATGAGCAGAGTATTAACATCATTCCATCCACCTGTACTCTATGGATACCAACAACAGCATCAGAGGATCCAACACTGATACCAAAGCTTAGTGGGAGCAGATCCCCGTCATTACCACTTAAGAGGGCTCTAAAAACCTCTCCTCTCACCGGATTCTGATCAGGGACTGGACATGAAGTGGTGCTGATCCAACAACTATGAGTGTGTGTGTGTGCGCATATGTGTGTGTGTGCATATATGTGCGTGTGTGTGTGTGTGTGTGTGCGTGCGCATGTGTGTGCTGTGTGTGTATGTGTGCGTGTGTGCGTGTGCATATGTGTGTGTGTGCGTGTATGTGTGTGCTGTGTGTGTGTGTGTGTGTGCGTGAGTGAGTGTGTGTGTGTGTGTGCGTATGTACCCATCACTATGAATATAGTTCAAGTGTAAGCAGCTCTTAGGTGTTTGAACAGTTGTGACAGATTGTATTGTATTTTGTATGACCCCTGTTTTCTAGGCCCAAGTAGATAATGGTGGTGAACTCATCTTCAGTTAAGACACATGAATAATCAATGTCAATGTCAATACTCACATTTTCTAAGTCCAGGTCTGATCCTGATCTCTCCACCATGATCCACACTGTAGGAATAAGCAGAGGAATGATGAGGATGATGCAATGAGACGTCACCACTTTTGGGCTTTATGTGTTTGTTAGTTACAGGTAGATTGCAGGATTATGTAAAAACTACCAGACCTATTTTCCCGTGGAAGGGTGACTGTAGCATGAGCCAAGGAAGAACCCATTCAATTAGAGAGAGCGGATCTGAATCACGGGGAGGATCCAAATTCATTGAAAAATCATTTTTCACTTTTGTTGACCATGCCAGAGAGACCAGACCAGCACCTACGGGTACTTTGCCATGTTTAATACATCCATGGCTGTTTATCCCTGTATTTTCTGCGGGTATTAGGACCAAAATAATTGAATCATGGCATGAAGGCAAAGATCAACTGCTTTGAATTAGCTAGTTATGCTCATAGCTAGCCAGATTACTGCTGCCGGTCCTGTCATATGTAGCTATCTAGGTAGCTGAAATACATCAGAGAGCAGAGCTGAAGAGCACCTGTTGGACCAACCCCAGCTGATGCACCACCAGTATATTGTTGACATTTGTCTTCTCTAGGTTCTCTAATGCTACTGCACATGCTGACAACATGCATCATGGGTGGAGGTCTGCACTCTCAAAGTGCCCTTCTGGTTATAGGGTGATTTGTGTCTGTTCTGTCAAGAGACTCGTAGGCTGTGAAAGTTGATACCATCTAGTTCAGAGAGGGGGGCTACATAAGAGACACTGGGTGATTTTCTTCCACTTGATTTAAAACTCTCCTCTTACTTGAGTTTCTCCAGTCTCCAGTGTGGATCCTCCAGTCCAGCAGAGAGCAGCTTCACTCCTGAGTCTCCTGGGTGATTGTAGCTCAGATCCAGCTCTCTCAGGTGGGCGGGGTTTGACCTCATAGCTGAGGCTAGAGAGACACAGCCTTCCTCTGTGACCATGCAGCCCGACAGCCTGTAGAAACACATCGATACAAACACATTACTACCCTCTGCTGGTGAAAAGAGAGAGTTGAAGGATTATATTCCATCTTCCTACAGACAAATATTTGAACATTGGATCTGCCCTGGTTCACACATTGTCAGATTCTTGAATACAAAGTGATCTTTTTTTGTCAGTCAATATTTTTGATATGCTTTCTCTTCCTTGTAACCCATGCTAAATAAGAATGCTCTGAGACTCCAGGTTTATTATAGAAATGGAAAAGCCTGGTCTCTGTAGTACTGAGACATTCCAATCCAACCAATGAAACTCCTCATGAGAGTTCAGGTAGGTTTACACTGTAGTTTATCTGTAGTTACTGTAGTTTAGCTGTTTCTAGTGGGAACATTCAGCTGATCATCTGCTATGATTGTAACAGTTCATAATATCTCCCATCATGTCATTCATAAGAGTCTCATTCCAAAGATGAGAAACTCTGGTTTAAAAAGCTCTGGCAGCATTTCTCTGTTAGTCTGCATCCATTCAGTCTGTAGGGAGATGATGATGATGATGAAGATGACCAAACTGCTTCATTTGCAGTGAACACATGATGCATAAGGAGAGATGTCCTGTCTATGCAGTCCCCTGGAGCAGACAGGTTCAGAGGCAGGGTTCTGAAGGAGTGTGCTGTACAGCTGGGAGTCCAGCTCACCCAGCTATTCCAGCTGTTTTAAACACAGGCTTTGTCTCAGCAGCTTCCCACCATCATCCCCTCATGCCAAGACTATGAACGATGGACCCTGAATCAGACCCATGGATAATGGACAGTGGATCATCGATCGTCTCATTCCAGCTCACCCAGAATCTCCAGCCTGTCCCTTTTCCCTTGACTACCCTGCAACCCATCACCCCCGACTACACACACACACACACACACACACACACACACACACACACACACACACACACACACACACACACACACACTATAACCGATACTTAAACAATGTTACACAAACACACCAGGGGCCTCATTTATCATTGAGGTACGCCTTCTTTTACACGGTCTTTTTCGCGATTTCAGGCGTACGCCATTTGCCCCCCCCACATTGCGATTTATCAAGCCGAAAGGGCGAAAATTTAGTCGCCTTTCTCCGCGCTTTTGTAGGACACCTCTCAACTTGTCCTACCGATTTACACGGTGTTCTACGCCCTTTTTGAACACAGGGGAAACTGGCGACGCAGGTGGTGCGTCGGTGAATTACTATGTTTGACGGAGAGAATAAGAGCGACAGTTCATGAACGCACAATCATGTAGGCTAATAGGCCAATTCAGCACAAACATATATCGCAATGCAAGATTAGACGTGTCCTCTAACCGGCTCATTCATGGTTCGATATGGATTTGTTCCCCAAACTCAACCTATGCGCTGTCCCAAACCTTTCCGCGCTATATGTCACACAATGCAGGCACTCCATCAAACGGCAATAATTGACCGATTAGATTGTCATTAATATGTGATCATGTGGACCTGTTTGCTGTTTGGTAAGCATATAAATGACAGTCCTCCTGTGCGTAATGCGAGCCTAAATGAATCCGGCGCTACTCGGCCTACTGGCCGAGATAGAACTCCAAAGAGGTGACGGCGATGGCGACTGCACCCACATAAAGGCACCATCAGTGAATGAATACGTCTATGTGAATCGCAAAAATGTGCACACTATAAATACCCAAATCATATGTGACGCCGACATGCTCATCACAAGTGTAGTGGCACGGTGGCCTGGCTCCACGCATGACTCATTCATCCTGGCGCACAGCAGGGTAGGGGCTAGACTGGAGGCAGGCGCTGCGCGTGACGGCTGGCTTGGTGTGTGCATAGCCAAGATACATATTCTTTGTCTTTTTTACTTTAATCTTTATTAGCATTTTCCATCCATACAACGACAATACCATAAAACATAAAAACTTACAATAACAGCTTATGGGTACATCCATCCATGCAGCTTTTTTTTTCTTACTCAAATATGACAATTTTAATATTAGTGGTATCATCACACTTCCTTCTATAATCCATCCATTTTTCCCATCTCCCTTCTAACTTTCCTTCCTGCATCCTCAATGCATGCGTGAACCTCTCCCTAACATACATCTCCTCCACAACACCCACCACTGCTCCTTGGTTGGGGGTTCCACCTTATACCAAGCCCTCGTTATTGCCTTTTTACTAGCAACCAATAGTACTTTCACTTGATTCTGGATGAGTGGACCTCACCAACTAGCACATGCACCTCCGTCTCCGACAAGTTCCTCTTCTTAGCTCTTCGTTCCATGTTTCATTGTCCCGCCTGGGTGCTCCACGCTACCTTTTTAAGCCGGTTCCTTCCGGGAAACCACGTTTGGCCACTCATGGTTTTGACCATATATGGTTGAATTTGGGCGTGGCGAGGGCGGAACACGGGGCGCGTGCGCGTACGCTCTATTCTCCGCCAGTCTCGGATTTCAGAGCGTACGACATGTTTGATAGATCCGAAAAGCGTGTAAATATTCTCGTCGTACGCTACATTTCGCATTTTCCGCGTTTTCGTCGTACGCCCTCTTTTACACCAGGATTTACACGCTCTTTGATAAATGAGGCCCCTGTACTTTAACAATGTTTTTATTATCAAGGGATAGGATAGGCTGTTTCTGAGCCAGGGAGAGCACATTTTGGAGTTTGTGTTAAATAATTGTCAGTTCAAAGTTATCTTTAGAGTGCATTACACGAACGCCAGACTGGCAAAAATATACCCAGAGACTGATGACACCTGTAATGGGTGCAAGCAATCACCTGCTAATCACACACACACAGGTTCTGGTCCTGCCATGAGTTGACAGATTTCTGGCGCGAAATTTACGGTACACTCAGTACTCGACACAGACCTCAGACCCGACCCACTCACTGCCATATTTGGGATCTCTACACACATAACACCCACTCTCTCATCAGCAAAGCAGCGAGTGCTGACTCTCACCTCCTTGCTAGCTAGACGTCTCATCCTATTCAAATGGAAACACCCCCGCCCCCCCTCACACAGTAGCTGGTTGAAAGAGGTTCTTAATCACATAACGCTGGAGAAGATAAGAATCTCAATCACTAACTCCAAACTATCATCTGACAAGACTTGGAAGCCCTTTATTGACTATTTGAACAATACTACTATCCCCCCAGATGACTAGATGCTGACCCCCCCCCCCCCCCCCCCTCTACCTCATCTACCCCCCTTCCCTTTTCTGTACTGTTTGGTTTTGTGAGTCTGTCTCGTCTTTATTAACAGTTTATCATTCATTAATTTACTACATCCCTGCTTTCAGTATTGTTAAGGGCTTTGTCAGGGTTTGGATATGTGGGCAGGAAAGTGGGTGAGTAGGGTTTCGTGTTTTTGTCCTTTTGCTAAAAATCAATAAAAATAATTTTGAAAGAAAGAAAAATAATAGTCTGTTTATGCGTCCTTCGTGGCACACTCTATTATCAAGGGATATGATGTGATATGATGAGGCCAGTGGCATAATGTAGTTACGATGGGCCCCAGAGTGAGCTTATTATGATGGGCCCTATTAGTGCACACTACTTGAAGCACACACACACACTGTGTGAGGGTTTGGTTAGGGACCCAGGCGCAACAGGAAAGGAGGAGGCAAGGGACGGTAAAGCCCGGAGGGGCGATTTAATGAGATAACACAAAGGGGGACGTGGTAGTCGTACAGCCGATGGTCAGGCAGGAGCGGGGTTGTCGTACAGGCGATGTTCAGGCAGGAGCGTGGTTGTCGTACAGGCGTGGGTCAGGCAGGAGCAGGGTTGTCGTACAGGCGTGGGTCAGGCAGGAGCGGGGTAATCGTACAGGCGTGGGTCAGGCAGGAACTGGAGAGACGAGGAGGAGAGGTAGGGTGAGTGATAGTAATCACAAACGGGGAACGGGGAAAAACACTACAAAATACGGGTAAGGAGATTGTAGGCTAGGCTATACTTTACCACATGTGGGTTATGGTAAGATCTGGCGATGAGTGGAGTGTAGACCAGGTTCTTGTAGAGGTTGAAGGTGATTGCAGAACGAGGGACAGGTGTGGTGATGATAAATGGAAACCGGTGAGTAGAGCCGCGCCCGCGTCATCGTCGGAGACGAGCGCGCCGTTCTTGTCTTTGCGCACGGGCCGATGTGCTGGGCATGTCGGGATCCGACTCTTCGTCACCGGAGAGGGAGGAGACTGCCGAGTCCGCGGAGCTGGCCGGAGACGGGGAACGCCCGGCAGTGGGGGGAAACTCCGGAGAGTCAGAGCGTTGTATGCCCGGGCCGATGCGACGTGCGGTAGAGCGCGTAGGACGCCCCGAGCGCGCAGCGGGCCCAGAGGGGAGAGAGGGAGGCGGTTGTGGAGGCGAGGGCATGCGAGCCGTAACAGGACCCCCCCCCCCCGAGGGGAGCCACCTGGCGACCGACCGGGGGCGTCAGGATGGGCCCGGTAGAAGTCCCGGAGGAGAGACGGGTCCATAATGAGCTGCCTGGAGATCCAGCTGCACTCCTCGGGGCCGTACCCCTCCCAATCCGCCAGGTATTGGAAGCCCCGACCCCGGCGGCGCACCTTCAGCAGCCGCCGAACCGTCCACTGGGGATGCCCGTCGACCATCTGGGGAGGCGGAGGAGCCGGGGCAGAAGGCATGAGGGGACTCGAGGAGACAGGCTTGACCTTGGACACGTGGAACACAGGGTGTACCCGCATGGAAGCAGGGAGCTTAAGGCGTACCGCAGCTGGGTTCAGGACACGGTCGATCTCGAAGGGCCCAACGAAGCGCGGAGCCAGCTTCCTGGAGGGGACCTGGAGCGGAAGATCAGCGGTGGAGAGGTAGACACGTTGACCGGGCCGATACGCCGGAGCAGGAGTGCGGCGGCGGTTGGCCCCGCGGCAGGAGCGCTCGTTGGAGCGGAGCAGGGCCCTGCGGACCTCCCTCCAGACACGGCGACAGTGGCTGAGGTGGGCCTGGACGGAGGGGACGGAGGCCTCCGACTCCTGGAGAGAGAACAGCGGGGGCTGGTACCCGAGGGATGACTCGAACGGAGACCTGCCAGTGGCAGCGCTGGTCAGGGCATTGAGGGAGTATTCGACCCAGGGCAGGTCCTTGCTCCAGGAGGTGGGGTGGAGAGCCGACACACAGCGGAGAGCGGACTCCAGGCTCTGGTTGGCCCGTTCGGCCTGGCCGTTGGTCTGCGGGTGGTAGCCAGAGGAGAGGCTGATGGTGGCGCCTATCTCCTTGCAGAAGGCCCTCCAGACCTGGGAGGTGAATTGAGGCCCACGGTCCGAGACAATGTCTCCGGGGAGACCGTGGAGCCGGTAGACATGCTGGACGAGGAGCTCAGCTGTCTCCGCAGAGGACGGGAGCTTGGGGAGCGCCACCAGATGGACCGCCTTGGAGAACCGGTCCACCACGGTGAGGATGACCGTGTTGCCCCTGGAGGGGGGAAGACCGGTGATGAAGTCCAGGGCGATGTGGGACCAGGGACGGCTGGGGACCGGGAGAGGACGCAGGAGGCCAGCCGGGGCCTGGTGGGACGCCTTGCTGCAGGAGCAGACGGGACAGGCGACCACAAACTCCCGGACGTCGGACCTCATGGAGGGCCACCAGAACCGTCGGCTCAGGAAGGAGAGGGTGCGGTGAACCCCGGGATGGCACGCAAACCGGCTGGCATGGCCCCACTGGAGCACCCGGGACCGGACCGAGTCAGGCACGAAGAGCCGGCGAGGAGGAACGTTGGCCGGACTGGGTTGGGCGCGTTGGGCCTGCCTCACCACTGCCTCGATGTTCATGGTGACCACCCCTATGACACGCGAGACCGGCAGGATGGTCTCAGGCTCCGCGGGGGGCGCCTCGGGCGCGTGGAGGCGGGACAGCGCGTCGGCCTTGGCGTTGCGGGAGCCGGGCCGGAAGGTGAGGGTAAAATCAAACCTCCCGAGGAACTGGGACCACCGCGCCTGGCGGGAGTTGAGGCGCTTGGCCGCCCGGATGAAGGTCAGGTTCTTGTGGTCTGACCAGACGAGGGTGGTGTGTTCGGCGCCCTCAAGCCAGTGGCGCCACTCCTCCAAGGCCCCCACCACCGCCAACAACTCCCTGTTCCCGATGTCGTAATTCACCTCAGCTGGGGTGAACCGGCGGGAGAGGAAGGCACAGGGGTGCAACTTCTGGTCCTCCACTGACCGCTGGGACAGAACAGCACCGATGCCTGTGTCCGATGCGTCCACCTCGACCACGAACTGCCTGGAGGGGTCAGGATGGAGAAGGACCGGGGCGGTGGTGAAGCACTCCTTGAGCACGGAGAAGGCAGCGCTGGCAGCCGGTGTCCAGACGAACGGACGCAGGGATGAGGTGAGGTGGGTGAGGGGAGCTGCTACCCGGCTGTAGTCCCGTATGAAACGGCGGTAAAAGTTGGCGAAGCCAAGGAAGCTCTGAAGTTGCCTCCGGGTCGTGGGTTGAGGCCATTCGACCACGGTCTTGATCTTGCGGGGGTCGGGTCGCGTCAGGCCTCCCTCCACAATGAGCCCCAGGAACTCCACTGATGAGGAGTGAAAGGTGCACTTCTCCGACCTTAATATACAGGCGGTTCTCCCGGAGACGCTGGATGACCATGCGGACGTGTTGGACGTGCTCCTCAGCGCTCCTGGAGAATACCAGGATGTCGTCCAGGTAGAGGACCACAAAAACGTCCAGCATGTCCCTGAGCACGTCATTCATAAGCGCCTGGAAGACGGCGGGGGCGTTGGTGAGGCCGAAGGGCATGACGAGGTACTCGTAGTGTCCACGGGAGGTCTTGAAGGCGGTCTTCCATTCGTCCCCCTCACGGATACGCACCAGGTGATAAGCGTTCCTGAGGTCCAACTTGGTGAAGATGGTGGCACCGATGAGGGGTTCGAAGTTGGAGCTCATGAGGGGGAGTGGATATTTGTTCTTGACCGTGATGTTGTTGAGCAGCCTGTAGTCGATGCACGGCCTCAGATCTCCTCCCTTCTTCTTAACGAAGAAGAACCCCGCTGCCACCTGGGATCGAGATGGTCGGTTGAGACCCTCGGCCAAGCACTCGGAGATGTAGGTGTCCATGGCTGCTCTCTCCGGGAGGGAGAGGTTGTAGAGACGACTGGCTGGGAGAGGGACGCCAGGGTGGAGCTCGATGGCGCAGTCGTAGGGTCGATGAGGGGGGAGTGTGCGGGCGTGCTCCTTACTGAAGGCCTCTCCGAGGTCGTGGTACATCGAAGGGACCGTGGAGAGGTCCGGAGGAGCGGGACGGGGCCGGTCAACCCGAGTGGAGGTCTGAGCAGCTCGGAGGCAGCGGACGTGGCAGGTGGTGCTCCAGCTGAGGATGTGCCCCGAGCTCCAGCAGACATGCGGGGTGTGGAGTTCCAGCCAGGGCCTCCCCAGGATGAATGGAGCGTTGGGAGAGTGGATGACGAAGGGGCGGACGTCCTCCACGTGGTTTCCCGAGACTGTGAGGGTGAGGGGCAGGGTCCGGTGCGTGATGGGGCCCATGGGATGGCCATCCAGGGCGAAAGCCGAGAGGGGCCTCTCCAGAGGGGAGAGAGGGAGCGCCGCTTTGTGGGCGAACTGGACGTCCACGAAGCTCTCGTCGGCACCGGAGTCGATGAGGGCAGG
The DNA here is from genome assembly GCF_949987555.1 of Borostomias antarcticus. NCBI lineage: Eukaryota > Metazoa > Chordata > Actinopteri > Stomiiformes > Stomiidae > Borostomias > Borostomias antarcticus. The sequence goes on from NC_140253.1 coordinate 18,797,051, forward strand.
GACAGAGAGCGTGTGCCCCTGCCAGGCGAGGGTGACAGTGAACCTGGCGGCACGGGTCCGGGATTGGGGATGGATGAGCCGGCTTACTCGGTACCCCCTGGCGAGTGAGCCTACGCTTTTTGCCGCCCTGGGAGATGCAGAGGGACAGGAGTCGACGGCGTGCGCTGGGCTAGCGCAGTATATGCACAGTCCGTTCTGTCTCCGGTGCTCACGCTCTGCAGGGGTCAGTCGGGTCCAACCCAGTTGCATGGGTTCCTCTCCAGCGGTGTTTGGGGGGGCGAGGGAGGCCGGGGCAGGCCGAGAGAGACCGGTAGAGGGAGGCGGAGACGGTCTGGGTGCGCTGTGGTGTTGGTGCGCCCGCTCGCGCCTGCGTTCCCGGTGGCGCTCGTCAATGGCTATGGAGAGGGAGACGAGTTGGTTCAGGGTCGCTGGTCTGTCTCTTCCAGCCAGGCTGTCCTTCATGGCCTCCCCTAGGCCCCGTCGGAAAGCGCTGTACAGGGCAGACTCGTTCCAGGGGCAACGGGCAGCGAGGATGCGGAACTCCGTGGCGTAGTCCGCTACGGAACTGGGACCCTGGGTGAGGGCGGAGAGAGCAGCGTCCGCGTCCTGTCCGTGGACGTCGTGGTCAAACACGGTCCTGAATTCAGCTACGAAGGCAGTGTAGTCCTGCATGTAGGCAGCTGCGCCCTCGCGACCCGCCATGACCCAACGGCGAGCCCGTCCCGTGGTTAGGTTGGCGATGTAGGCTATCCGAGCCGACGCAGTGGAGTACCTACTTGGCTGGAGGTCAAACACGTACTCACACTGCATGAGGAACTCCCGGCAGAGGGTGAACGTCCCGTCGTAGGGGGCCGGGGAGGCGAGATGGGGCTCCCGGTTTGGTGGAGCGGTGGGGTTCAGGAACGGAGCCAGGCGGGCACTGAGCGCGGTGACCTGGTCGGACAGGGTGCAGACCAGAGTAGCGAGGCCCCTCAGTCGCTCGTCCTGGGCTTGCTGTTGGGCGGATACCTGCTGCAATTGCACAGCTTGGGTCTGTGGGAGGGCTTGGAGTAGTCCGGGAGGTGCAGGTCTCTCCTCCATGTTGGCTGGGTCCAAACTGGCCAGATCTTACTGTGAGGGTTTGGTTAGGGACCCAGGCGCAACAGGAAAGGAGGAGGCAAGGGACGGTAAAGCCCGGAGGGGCGATTTAATGAGATAACACAAAGGGGGACGTGGTAGTCGTACAGCCGATGGTCAGGCAGGAGCGGGGTTGTCGTACAGGCGATGGTCAGGCAGGAGCGTGGTTGTCGTACAGGCGTGGGTCAGGCAGGAGCAGGGTTGTCGTACAGGCGTGGGTCAGGCAGGAGCGGGGTAATCGTACAGGCGTGGGTCAGGCAGGAACTGGAGAGACGAGGAGGAGAGGTAGGGTGAGTGATAGTAATCACAAACGGGGAACGGGGAAAAACACTACAAAATACGGGTAAGGAGATTGTAGGCTAGGCTATACTTTACCACATGTGGGTTATGGTAAGATCTGGCGATGAGTGGAGTGTAGACCAGGTTCTTGTAGAGGTTGAAGGTGATTGCAGAACGAGGGACAGGTGTGGTGATGATAAATGGAAACCGGTGAGTAGAGCCGCGCCCGCGTCATCGTCGGAGACGAGCGCGCCGTTCTTGTCTTTGCGCACGGGCCGATGTGCTGGGCATGTCGGGATCCGACTCTTCGTCACCGGAGAGGGAGGAGACTGCCGAGTCCGCGGAGCTGGCCGGAGACGGGGAACGCCCGGCAGTGGGGGGAAACTCCGGAGAGTCAGAGCGTTGTATGCCCGGGCCGATGCGACGTGCGGTAGAGCGCGTAGGACGCCCCGAGCGCGCAGCGGGCCCAGAGGGGAGAGAGGGAGGCGGTTGTGGAGGCGAGGGCATGCGAGCCGTAACACACTGTAGTCTATACACATTTTAACAACAGTGTGCTGTTGAATTAGCTAGCCTACGTTGGCTATTGTACTGGCGAAGTGGAGGTCAGAAAGCCATCAGATCCATGCGCTCACGCAGTAACAAACAGAGGCTCAATCAAATCAAGTCAACTTTACATAACTATGGCTGGGAAGGTTTAGGCAAAAACATTATGGAGGTAGATTTATATCATAAATACACACGTACGAAAGTATAATACGCAACCGTGTTTTGCTATCCATCCGCACACATCTCTCGAGTCGTGTGTCGTAAAAAGAATTAATGCGTGCGTGAACAGATCCACGCGCAAAACCCCCTTTATACGTGCATAAACAGATCCACACGCAAGCGTGTTTTGCTATCGACCCGCAAATATCTCTCCATTCGTGAACCGTGTTTTGCTATACACATTTGCTGATTACATTTGTAATCAGCAAATGTAGGCCTACCCAAACAACTAACAATTAAAAAGCAAACAATCATTGAGTGAAGATTTCTTTAATTATATTTCCAGGCGAAAGAGACAGAGAAAAACAACCCCTTATCGATGGACAGACCGGGTGGAAATCTGTCGGCAGCGTTATCTCAACAGACAGCAGTCAGAACTGGAGAGGGCACCGCGTTAGCACAATGTACCCTAACACAGGGGGGGTGCTGATTGCTAATCAAGCTTAAAGATCAACTATTATCTGGAATGTAATGCTGACTTTCTAGTCAGCTGATATGCTAACGTGAACATGCTATTGCCCATTCAAAATACTCCCAAAGCTAGTTGAACGTCATGATCCTATTCAATGCCGACAGCTCTGGTAAACAGGTTTAGCTGACGTTAGTTAGCCTAACGTAAAGATAGAGAGAACCAGCTCACAACACAACGTTACTCACAAATCAATACATGTCTTTCCCAGTTACAGTAGGCTACCGATCATCTGGTTGATGTTAAGATGGCAAACGTAATGTCATTCACACCAGATAGCGGCTAGCAAAAGTTATTCAGCAGACCGGCGTACCCTTGATAACTTTTCAAACAACCTCCACTTCCAGCCTAGAATGATTGGCAGTCACCGGCCAATCAGATAGCGCCTTATAATCAGCTAATGAATATTACGAGTTACGAATCGAGACGGACAAACAGGGAAATGTTTATCTCAAAAATACATACGTGAATCCAAGCAGAGCAAGCGTGTCTTGCCAGTTTGCAAGCAAAGCGTTTGGGGTGTTTGCGTGCGGATTCTCTTTGCATATGTACGAAGAGGGGTGTTGAGCACGAATCGAAAGATGTTTGCGGGTGTATAGCAAAACACGGTTAACGAATGGAGAGATATTTGCGGGTCGATAGCAAAACACGCTTGCATGTGGATCTGTTTATGCACGTATAAAGGGGGTTTTGCGCGTGGATCTGTTCACGCACGCATTAATTCTTTTTACGACACACGACTCGAGAGATGTGTGCGGATGGATAGCAAAACACGGTTGCGTATTATACTTTCGTACGTGTGTATTTATGATATAAATCTACCTCCATAAAAACAACAGCACATCAGCAAGCAAGTTGCTACTGTAGAAAACTCGCCTAAATAGTTGAGCTGTGGATAAGAGCTAACGATAAGTTTACTATTGACATCGATAAACTTTCTGCACTCAGTTTAACCAAGGCTTGTTGCTGTCGGCTTCACACAACAGAGATGCCTTCATTAGCTGATCTTAGCTAATATTCTTAAAAACATCTGAAAAACATGTTGGCTACACAATGAAACCTCACTCCATGATAACAACCTGCAGGGGCACGGCCTACCCCAAATCCCCTTGAGAAACACAAAAACATGTCTCACAGCTTTCCGCAAAAAATATCACGACTGCAGCAAAAAATCATATTTGGGGTTTAATTTCCCAATCAGTCAGTGCCATTTGTGTGTGTAAACGCGGAAGACTGCAAACGGAGGTGGAATGATTTGAAAAGACGAACAAAGGAAAAATTGTCATTTTCTGTTATGCAAGTTGCAGCACGATGATCTGGCATACTTTTGGGGGAGTGTATAACATTGCCCCACCGGTACGATCTAGGCATCTAAACGGCTTTTCAGGATTCCAAATGTGAACTCAATCACACCGCGCGTCCTGATGTGAGCCCGGTTGTACGCCGCCTCTCCAACGTTGGAAGGATTACGCACGGGAGTCATCATCCATGGCTGAAGATGATACCTGCCGTCACCTATGATACAAAAGCAAAATATTTTCAAGACCATTCAAATAAAATTAATATTGTGTAGGCTATGTTTTTATTTATTTATACCTATATCGGCCCCCAGCCGTTCAATGAACAGCTATAGGGAATGCGCAGTTTCGCGTATAGACTTGTAGCGAGAATGGAAGAACTGGTTGTCCTTTTTAGCCACAAACACGGGCGTATTTATTTCCCAATGACTTAACGTAAAGCAACTCATTTACAGCCGAGCGGCACCAAACTCACGCGCATAGCAACCCAAAATCACAGCGTCCATAGCAACTAGTCAACGACCATATAACACTGAACTGGCTGGACGCCCATAACCCCCCCCTCTCTACCCAGGGAACGCTGGGAGTGTAGTTCACTTCCCCCCTGATGCTACAGACTATTATACGCACAGTTTCGTGCTATGGAGGCTATTATAAGTATTATTCATTGGGGGAGCTTGGACTCGCTGGGGACGGGTGGAGAGACGCATAGTCAACTGAGCCTCCCCAGACGCGACTTCATCCTCCAGTTGGCTGAAGAGCTGCGCGCTCTGGTGTCCAAACAGCTACCGCGGTGGTTCTAGTGTTAAATCAAAAAGTGACTTTCTTCTAAATATTCTCTCACGAACAACATGCCTGGCATTGCGATGCCGAATTCGCCTCGCAACAATCACTGCTGCCATGATCAGCGGAAAGGCTGGCCATGACACCCCTTGCGCTTAAATACCACCACGTCTCTGAAAACGGAATTAATTTCACTTTAACTGCGTGAGGCAATTTGCGCCGATCTTTGTGAATTGGGCGGGTTTTGCAATGATGTTCATTTGCATAGAAAGGGGAACATTCTCCGCCCATATTACCTATTTAAATATTTCACCCTTTGCGAGGGCTTTGTGAATAGCAAACATAATTTTTGACTTATTTGCACAGGCTTTGCGTCAGGAAAAGCTGCGCAATCCTTTAGTGAATTCGCCCCTTGGACTCTTAATTAAGCCTACCATAATGTATATATAACGTTGTGAAATGTACAGTACATCTAACAATAGCCTAATGATATTGTTTGGACTTAATGTCAATCAATTAAGGTTCATATTTTTGAATGTTTGTCACTCAATTGAGGTTCAAATAGTAAATGGACTGCACTAATATAGCGCTTTTCCACCTTAGCGGCACTCAAAGCGCTTTACAATGGCCTCTCATTCACCCATTCACACACACACTCACACACCAATGGTGGTAGTTGCCATGCAAGGTGCTAGTCTGCTCATTGGGAGCAATTTGGGGTTAGGTGTCTTGCTCAAGGACACTTCGACATGTGGACAGTCGGAGCTGGGATTCGAACCACTGACCCTTCGATCATTGAACGACCCGCTCTACCAACTGAGCTACAGCCGCCCCGTCAACAGTTCACCTTTTGCGCCTAGTGAACCAAACCGTCTTGTGTCTGATCAAATAGAGACTTAACATTGGACAAGAACAAACAGTATTACCCAGCAATCATCATTGCACATCTGTGTATGACAAAAATATGACACGTTTATTAATTGAATCGTTTTAAGTGTATTTGTTTATGTAGAATAAGCATATAATGAGTAAGACTTCTGCAGACTATTTTCTGGAGAAAAAAACATGAGGGGGGATGCCTTTTAGAGGGTATACATAGCAAATGACACTTTAATTTGAGTTCACGCTGCAGGCGTGATTCTGAAGTGGTAACTCACCCGTTCTCCACCTAAAACCTGGTTGGAGGCCCTGCTCTCTCTACGGGCCCTCTCACCCCACAGGCCCCAGTGCAACCGCACTGCCTGCAGTCTATATTTACTCCCTGTGAGAGGCTGTTTCTGAGCCAGGGAGGGAACACGCTTGGGGTTTCTAACAGCACAGCTAATGCTCAGCCGATAGCACCAAGCTAAAGCAGAAACAAGCTTGGTTGAATAGAACATTTAGTTGAATTTGCACTTCCCCATGTTGTCGCTAGCTAGCAGACAGTGAGAGGCTCTGAGCATCCTGGCCGCAAACAAAACCAGATGCAACCTACAAAACCGGATGACCAGTAGGCTACCCACAGTACCAGATGACCAGTAGGCTACCCACAGTACCGGATGACCAGTAGGCTACCCACAGTACCAGATGACCAGTAGACTACCCACAGTACCGGATGACCAGTAGGCTACCCACAGTACCGGATGACCAGTAGGCTACCCACAGTACCGGATGACCAGTAGGCTACCCACAGTACCAGATGACCAGTAGACTACCCACAGTACCAGATGACCAGTAGACTACCCACAGTACCGGATGACCAGTAGGCTACCCACAGTACCAGATGACCAGTAGGCTACCCACAGTACCGGATGACCAGTAGGCTACCCACAGTACCGGATGACCAGTAGGCTACCCACAGTATTGGATGACAGTTTTGAAGAGGCGAGCTCTAGACAGGATCTGAATCTGATAGTGAATGGAAACCTGACGCGAGGTTATGTTCCAACAAAGGTCCCCCCTCCATGTCGATAGTCAAACTTTAGCTATGGTATGTGGGAGGCTATAGGTTTGATAGGTTTTACAGTTTATGAAGAAATCAGAGTGATGGACTTCAAAATTCCTGCAAGGTCAGAGTGTATGAAAGTTTTGTCTTTCTTGGGACTACATTCACGTGGTGGTTTTACACTGATATGGCTGATTTGTTATGATTTTTTAAAGTTTTAAACTTTAGACTGTTGCTGTAGCGCCACCTTCAGGTTTATTGACCTACAATGCAGGTTGAGGACTTTGGGTATAGTACTGGAGCTATGTGCAAAGTTTGGTGATTTTTTGTCCACGGGAAGTTAGACTTCAGTGGAAGATGGAGAATAATAATAATAATAGTAGTTATAATAATAATAATATAGGCAAATACAATAGGGTTCCGGCAACTACGCTGCCTGGCCCCTAATAAAGTTCAAAGTACAAATTTAGTTCTGTGGCTCAGGAGGTAGAGCAGATCATCCAATGACCGTAGGGTCGGCGGTTCAAATCCCGGCTCCTCCTGTCCACATGTCCAAGTGTCCTTGCGCAAGAACCCCAAATTGCTCCCAATGAGCAGGCTAGCATCTTGCAAAGCAGCTACTGCCATTGGTGTGTGGATGTGTGTATGAATGGTTTAATGAGAGGCCATTGTAAAGTGCTTTGGATTTAAAGTGCTATATAAGTGCAGTCAATTTAACATTATTAACCCATTTAATGCAACGTAGGCTACCAATGATACTGCTCACATTTACAAAGGAAATGACCAAAAGGGCAGCAGCTCCACCAGTTACACAACTATTTGATGAGCTGAATTAGCTACTAGCATATATCCTACTCCTACCTGACGCAGTGGTAAGAATAAAACAGTTCACATACAGAGACGAGTCACATCTCCAATTGATTCCATTCCGCTTTCATTGCATGAGAACAGCCAAGTCTCTGAAAATCCATAGCAGGTTTTGCTCGTTACCTCGCTGCGGTTACCTTGCAGTGAGAGAAACACAGCAGACAAACAGCTGAGTGATCGCCCAAGAGTGGCAGGCAAAATAAATGTAATTTGAGAGATTAGAAAAGTGGGGGGATAAAGCCTATATTTTGAAATGTGAGGGGGATATGTTCCTTGGCTTTAGGACTGCAGGTAGGCTACTTTTGGGGGTTTCAGTTGATCTTCTCTATGGAGGTTTGTGGCTGGAACGCACTTCCACACAGCACTGTGGCAACTTGGCTTTTTCCAAACAGCAGGTCCCAGACTGGGCTTGCGCTGTACTGTGACTAGTGAACTGAGTTTGAACTCAGTTTCGCTTGCTGCTTTTTAACTGACTGTCAATGCCCGCGCATACAGATCCAAACATACATCCACAGTATCAGATTCTCACGCTCCACTGGCTCAATCCCAATGTCCACACTAGGGCTGGGAGTCCGAACTTCGGGATTCGAATATAATTTGAATATTGACAGAAATACTGGTATTCGAACGAATATTAGGCAGCCCTTAATATTCGAACCTGTTATAGGCATAATTTTTTGTAAATGTGTTGGCTAGCAAACGTTGCTTTTGATTCAGATTCAGAGGGTTTTTCACGGCTGGTGAAGTTGCAATCGCGAGCTCATTAGCAAGGCTATTGGACACCTGGGCTCCTGTAGGAGGTGACGTTAGTTAGCACTTAGTTAGCAGAACAATGGCCTCGCCAACGCCCACAACCACGCTGGAGGAGATCGAAATCTATACCCCTGGACTGGGTTGCACCAGTTTGTCTTATCTTGTGACTAAACCCAAGCATTTAGTCACGCCGAAACACTGACTAAACTCTTAGTTGCTACTAGTTAGTCGCATATTAGTTGGTGTCTAATTTCGGTTGCACCACGGCAATTTAGGCGTTGTCTTAAAGGGCAATGCTCGTTTTTGACAACCTGGACCTTATTTACGACATATTATAAGAAGTTTGACTCACCGAGATCACTTTGGTGTAGTTCGGAGGC
>NC_140253.1:18810684-18833184 GCF_949987555.1 Borostomias antarcticus
AAAACAGAAACCCCAGCGTGGGTATTTTAGTACATATTTAGTAAGTAACTATCTAAGGAAGTTGTGAACAGCAATATATATTTATATCGTATTGTCATTTGACTTCGTCCTTGTTTCGTTACGAGGGTATAAGCAGTTCAGAAGAAGTGTGAGTTTTGGTCTCGTGAATCTTGTTCCCCTGTAGTTGATGTACAATTTAGGTTGTTTATCGGTTGCAGCTTAGAACGGGTTTTTGAGTTAAATACGCCAAAGAGTTGGCACAGAACAGGCTTCCCTTTGGTCGGTCGCGGGTGGAATTCAAACCGCAGAGCCGTTGTATGCTTTGCTCAACGGAGGTAGCTACGGGAGTGATTGGTGGTTCCAATCCGCGTTTCTGGTAGAAGCGTTTGTCCCTTTGATCCCGGGTGGTTTGGTAAACCTAACGAGAGTTAGCTTTGACCAAGTGGCTGTACAGTGTTTGGTGGACCTAGACTAAGGTTTAGCCTTGACCAAGTGGCTGGTGCAGTTCCAGCATGCTTGTCTTGTGTTAAGTCGTATGTTAGTCGTCTTTTCGTCGTCTTTGGTCGTTCTTTGTTTTGCGTTCCCGTGTTAGTCTGTTGTTTTACTGTTGGAGTTTCGGCTCTCTCTTGTATGTGCACGGGGTTGTTAGTCTGCTGTTTTTACTGTTGGAGTTTCGGCTCTGTCTTGTATGTGTTGTTAAGCGCTATATTTTTTTTCCAGGTAAAAGTACTGTTTATTTTTTTTCCCGACACTGTTTTTAAGGGCCGTAAATCGTAACTGCTAGTGAGTAGTCTGAGAGACGTTCATCTCCGTGTTACGAAGGAGTGTGGGAGAGTGTCCTTTGGTTTGTTTTTTCGTAAGTGATTTTGGTGCAAAATGGGTGCCGCTACTAGCTCGCCACTTGATATTCTCAAATTGTCTGGTCCGGCTAAAATTGTTGCGCTAAAATATTCTGCTAGTGCCTGTTGGCAGATTCAGTTATGGAATAAGAATAGCAGTTTTCCGTCTCCATCTGGTACTCTTAGCGTTAAAGCTTTGGCCAACATTAGGGTTCAACTAGAAGCATTTGAGAAGACTAAGTTGGGTAAGAAAAGTGGTAATGCCATCGATTGGGCAGCGTTTAAAATTTGGGAGTCAGTAGCGCGGGAAGGTTTTTTGAAGTCAGAGAAAAGATACAATGAAGCTATACAGCCAACGGCGTCTCCGCCGCTTCCCCCATCGAATCACTTTGACCTAGATTTTTCTCCCTCGACTCGTTGCGCCGTGATCATACCCCCTAACAATGCCCCCGCCATTATTAGCCACGTCCCTTCTCTCTCTGCCGTATCCCCTCACAGTATTGCCTCTGCGCCACCCGATCTGTTCTCCCCGGCCATGCAGGCACCTCCGCAATACGAATTAAATGCGCCCCTTTCCCCCGACCGAAGTGTACCTCCAGGACCACCCTCTTCTCCCGTCCATTCTATAGCTCTGTCGACTAGATGTTACACAAAGCAAGAGCAGGACAGGAAGAAAGAATTGGCTAGAGCCATATCTGAGGCTAAGTTTAATTTGGAACAACTACAAATAGCTAGTAATAGTCTGGAGGAACCGCAACTCCTAGCCCCAATGGTACGATGCCCGAACCCTAATCCCCGACCGTCTCAAATAGATGATGAAGAGGGCCACGCGGCCTGGACCCCTGAAATCAGAGTGTACAGACCATGGCGTTCTGACGAACTTCGTGATGTTGCTAGAACCTTGCCCGATCCAACCAAAGACATTGACGAGTTTGAAAATCTTTTTAACAGTTTAGTTCGAATGTATGAGCCTCACGCAGAGGAAATCGCCATGATCATGAGGCAATGCCTTGGGCTAAAATGGGTGGATGTGAAACATCCGTTTGACATTACATTGCCTTTCTCTCATGCCCATTTTGCTGACCAAAACACTGCGCTGTTGAACAGAATCAAAACTCGTTTCCCAAAGAAAATGGATTGGGACCGTATCACATATTGTAAACAACAATCCAATGAGCAGTTCGAGAAATTTTGGGAAAGACTGGAATCAGTCTTCGCGTCACACAGTGGCATGGACAAAGAGAATGCCGATTATAAGAAAATTCTAAAACAACAGTTGATGAATAACTCTCTCTCCTCTTTGTCTGACCAAGTTAGGATGTGTTGCCACACCTGGGAGTCAACTTCGCTCGAGGAAGTTGTTGACCATTTCCGGTGTGCGGAGCGGCTTCGCGTTCACATTGAACAAAGGGAGGCGAAAGAAATTAAGTTAGGTACAGCCAAGTTACAAGCCGCTCAACTGGAACAGATAGAAAACCAGTCCGAGAGATCAGAGAGAGAACAACGACCACAGGGTCGTCACATGAACAGGAATAGCAGGCATAGAAACAGAATGGACTACAGGAGGAAACCGAGGGAGGGAAACGAAAACGGAGACAGAACTGACGCGTGTTTTCATTGTGGTAAAACTGGTCACTGGATCAAAGACTGTCACAGTTACCGCAGGCGAAATGAGAGAAAGAATCCTGCAACCTGGGGTTCGGCGCCACCTGCTGGAATTTCCCTGAACAACCCACAGCAACAGTCATGACTAGGCCAGGAACAGACAGAGAGTTTTGCTGAGGGACCGTCAGATAGTACAGCTGAACAGGATAAAGAGAAGGTTGTTCATATTTGTCAATACCTTAATCTGCATACAACACCGTCCGAGCTTCCAGTAGTAACTTTAGAAGTTAATGGAGAGCAACTCATGTTTTTAGCTGACACCGGCGCACACTCATCAGTCCTAAGCTCCTCAAAGATTAATGTTGTTCCTAAACTAACAAATGAAGTTGCAAAAACCATTGGTGCAGCAGGTATTGAAAAATCTGAGAGAATGACTATGTCACTTCCTGTTGTGTTGGATGGTGCTGAATTCCAACACCAATTTATCTATTCTCATTGTTGTCCTGTTAACCTAATGGGGAGAGATCTGCTGTGCAAACTAGGTTTTCAGATGTGCTGTGACTCAAATGGGGTCACCATTATCCGGCCTAAACAGGTAACACCACTGCGCGACCTCATGTTTATAGAACATATGACAAGTTGGACATATTCCTGGAACATTGAAAATAATGATCAGATGTCACTCCAACGTTCTAAGCTGTTCTCAAAAATTAACTCCTGTTATTCATATGACACCCCTCTCACACCACAGACTTCATTACACTGCACTGCAAATGTATCCCCACTACAACAAGATCATGATTTTGAGAAAGTCTGGTTACAACCACAAAGTAGTGAGGTTCTTGAATGTGCTATGCTGTATGTAGATCCTGACCATGCAGCTCTCTCTGTGTGTCAGTATCCTCTGAGTACAGAGGCAGAGGAGGGGATTGCTAAGGTTCACGCCTCTTTATTAGAAAGAGGTGCTATTGTTGAGATTGACAGCTCACCTTGCAACACCCCTATTCTGCCTGTGAGGAAGGCGAATGGAGATTTGTTCAAGATTTGAGAATTGTTAATGAAGCTGTCCATGCTAGAACAGCCCTTGTTCCGAACCCTGTTACCATTCTGTCATCCATACCTGCCACAGCTACACATTTTAGTGTTATTGATTTGAGTAATGCGTTTTTCTCTATCCCTGTTCACCCTGACTCCAGAGAGTGGTTCGCGTTCACCTTTCAAGGACGGAGTTATACCTGGTGTGTAATGCCTCAAGGATATGTAGACTCTCCAACCATCTTTAATGTCGAGTTGGCACGGAACCTAGAAGGGTTCATCCCGCCAATAGGCAGCACTCTCATTCAATACATGGATGACCTACTTCTTGCCAGTAGAAACAAGGAGTCATGTATTGAGGATACAAGAGCGCTGTTGTTTTTCCTTGCAGAAAATGGCCACAAGGTGTCTAGAAGCAAGATCCAGTTAGTATGTGAGCAGGTCAGATACCTTGGTCACTTAATAACAAAAGATGGCAAGACACTGGGGACTGACCGTGTTAAAGTAATTCTTACACTTCCCCTGCCCACAACCAAAAAACAGATGATGTCACTGCTTGGGACTGTAGGTTACTGCCGAGCTTGGATTCCTGACTTTGCAGAGATAACACAGCCACTATCTGATTTAGCTCATGGACAGAAATTAGCTCCCTCAGACAAAATCACATGGACTGACGAAGCCAGACTGGCTTTAACGACACTTAAACAAAGACTGTCCACAGCACCCTGTCTAGGTATTCCTGACTATGACAAGACCTTCCACCTGTTCACGAACGAGAAGGAAGGTTACATGGCAGCAGTATTAGCACAGAAGCATGGAGATAGGTACAGACCGGTAGCCTATTACTCCAAAAGACTTGACTCTGTTGTTAGAGGACTCGTGTCCTGTTTGAGATCAGTGGCAGCTACTACTGAGGCTGTATTGAGTTCTGTAGACCTAGTAGCACTGCGGCCGCTGGTAGTCCATGTACCGCATGCCGTGTCTGCTCTTCTTTTACAGGCAAAGACATCGCACCTGCACCCAGCAAGATCGTTGCATTACCAGAATGTACTGTTGACTATGTCTAATCTTACACTTCAAAGATGCACTATACTTAACCCAGCAACTCTGCTTCCGACTCCAGAAGACGGGGAACCGCATGACTGTGTAGCTATAGTAGAGGAGGTCAATAAGCCATGCTCAGACCTCACTGATGTTCCTCTCTCTAACCCTGATTTTGAGCTTTTTGTGGACGGATCAGCCCAGCGGTCGTCAACAGGTCAACCACTTGTCGCATATGCAGTCACAACATTAGATGGAGTTTTAGAATCAGCAAAACTCCCACAACACCTTTCAGCGCAAGCAGCTGAATTGTTCGCTCTGACCAGAGCTTGTATAATAGCAAGTGGAAAGTCTGCAACCATTTACACAGACAGTAGTTATGCTTTTGGAGTTGTGCATGACTTCGGCTCCCTTTGGCGAAACCGTGGGTTCCTCACGTCAACTGGTAAACCTATTGCACACCATGTGTTGATCAACAACCTTCTAGAAGCTATGCTTTTACCATCTAGCCTAGCAGTGTGTAAATGCCAAGCTCATGTTAAAAGTTCTGATCCTGTCTCTGTCGGTAACTCGACTGCTGACCTCGCTGCAAAAGCTGCGGCTGTCTCTGTTTCCTCCCCTGTGCTTTCTATGCTCTCTGTACCATCCACAGACCCTGACAAGACTCCTCCACTGTCCCTGGCAGACATTTCTGACCTACAAGCATCTGCTCCACCTGCAGAGAAAAAGAAATGGAGGAATAAGTGCACATTCCACAACCAAACTAACCTGTATCTAGGGCCTAATGACAAACCTGTACTACCTCGTTCATGTTTTCATTATGCTTTCAAACTAGCCCACGGGCCAGATCATGTTTCAAAAACAGGGGTGGCGGAGGATGTTAACAGGTATTGGTATGCACTAGGGCTGGGAGTCCGAACTTCGGGATTCGAATATAATTCGAATATTGACAGAAATACTGGTATTCGAACGAATATTAGGCAGCCCTTAATATTCGAACCTGTAAGTTTTGTAAATGTGTTGGCTAGCAAACGTTGCTTTTGATTCAGATTCAGAGGGTTTTTCACGCCTGGTGAAGTTGCAATCGCGAGCTCATTAGCAAGGCTATTGGACCTGTAGGAGGTGACGTTAGTTAGCACTTAGTTAGCAGAACAATGGCCTCGCCAACGCCCACAATCACGCTGGAGGAGATCGAAATCTATACCCCTAGACTGGGTTGCACCAGTTTGTCTAAACCCAAGCATTTAGTCACGCCTAAACACTGACTAAACTCTTAGTTGCTACTAGTTAGTCGCATATTAGTTGGTATCTTATTTCGGTTGCACCACGGCAATTTAGGCGTTGTCTTAACTAGTAACTACTAACTAGTTACTAAAAAATAGTCGTTGTATGACTGTGACGGCAGGATCCAAATAGCCAATCGGCAAGTAAAAATGTAAACAAGGAGGTTGATCGCCCTTACCCAGCCCTTACCAAGGAGCTTGGGCCGTGTCCGAATGTCCATATACTATATAGTACATACTGCAACTCGCCTACTACATACGATTTAGTACATACCTGTACTACTCCACGAAAACATGTTTAGTAGGCTATGCGAGATAAATGTAGCATGCTTCACGAGTCATCCAGTGAAAGCGACGGGCTCCGGCTCGCATATGCGATTCATGTTAAACTTACAACAATATTGAGCTAGCCAGGCATTTGAGTTGGTCATCCAACACAGGCTCGATCCTCACCTTTCTGTATAATCCCAACTGCGAAATGGATGTGATAATAGTCCACAAAATATTCTTCCTTTGCCTCGTTTAGCACCAGCTGCAACACTCTTCTCCAAATTCATTATCTCCGTTAGCAAGGCTAACGTTGCACTCGGTAGCTTGTGCTTATTATTATTATTGGAGTTGGTGCTTGTGCAGTGGAGGGGTTCTTTTGGGGGAGTTAGCCGTTGGATTGTTATGCTTAAATTATCCTAGCCAGCTAGTTCCCAAGCTTGTTTGATAACCTTTGATTCAGACATACCGTAGGCTGCCTGGTACAGTCCACTGACCAGTTGCTGGTTAACTATGAGGATCCCAGCCGACCGTTGCTTCCCCCCAACCCGCAACGGAGGGTTATCAACTCGGCTGGGACTCCCCTCGCTAACCAGCAACTTAGTAATGACTGGTGCAACCGGCTCCTGGTTGACGAGGGTTGTTGAGTCTTACATACTGCAGCCAGATAGCCCATAATGGCAAGTTCTGATTTAGCCTAGGCTACATGTTTGATTAATGGGATATACATCCTACTACCTTTATTTATCTTTTATTTGTCTTTCAGTACCTAGCCTGACTGGCTTATTTTTATTTATTTTTGTCAAACAGTGAAAACCTACTGTTCAAGCCAGGGTCTGACATAAATTAAAAGAACGGTTGTTGACAAAGACTTGTATTTGCTTCTGAAAACATCATTGCTTATCGATATTGCCTATGATACAATGCCCACTAGTGGACAGAATGTGCACAACTTTATTTTAATACCTAGGTAGGTCTTTCTGTAAGAATTTAATGGTAAAAATATTATTAATAATAATTCGAATATATTCGAATATTATTATTAATAAATAAACAAACTTCGAATATGATTTTGGGGCAAAAGTCCCAGCCCTAGTATGCACCAGGGTTCACGGTTTTTGCAGAACAAAACTGTGCCAAATGCATCATATGCATGCAAAACAATGTTGGAAAAGGGATAAAAATGGAACTGTCAGCACATCCTCGGCCAAGTGGGCCATGGGAACATGTTATGATGGATTTTATTGAACTCTCTCCATGCCAGGGGTACAAATATTGCCTAGTGTTAACTGATGTTTTCTCCAAATGGACTGAGGTATTTCCTTGCAGGCATGCCTCAGCGTTGTCAGTGGCAAAGAGTCTCCTGAGAGAGATCATTCCAAGATGGGGCCTGCCAACCAAACTCTCTTCAGATCGAGGGAGCCATTTTGTAAATAGTGTCATTCAGGAAATCTGCAATAGCCTACAGATTGACCTTAGAACGCATTGTAGCTATCATCCAGCAAGTGCTGGAATAGTGGAGAGAGCTAATCAAACTCTGAAAGTAAAGCTCACCAAGCTGATGGCAGAGACAGGTCTGTCATGGATGAAAGTTCTACCTCTGGCACTCATGTACATGAGAGGGAGACCGCACCAGACCACAGGGCTGGCTCCATATGAAGTCCTTACTGGTCGACCTATGAAAATGACTAACACACCGTTTCCCCAAAATAAGATTAGTCTCATGTCATGTGAAGATGATATGATACAATATTGTCTTGCACTGAATAACATTCTAAAAAATGTCTTCAACAGAGTGAGGACCGCCATTCCTGAGGCTAAGGAGGGGTTCCTGCATCACATCTCTCCTGGGGATTGGGTCCTGGTCCGCGACCACAGACGAAGGAGCTGGAACTCGCCGAGGTGGCTCGGGCCGTACCAGGTTCTACTCACCACGCAGACAGCGATCAAAATAGCTGAAAGGACTTCGTGGATCCATGCAAGCCATTGCCGACGGGTCCAAGCAGCAGAGGACGGTCCACCAGGGGATCGCCAACACCAGGAGATCAAGGATGCAGCTGAACCAGAGGGCTCAGAGGCCAAAGCCATGGGCTGCCACACTGTCCTCTCCTCTGACGAGGAATCGGAGAAAAAATGACCTTGCTGGTCACCTCCTTCTCATGGTCGTTATGATGGCAACATGGAGAAACTCCACAGCCATGACCTCACAAGATGCACCACACACGCACACACACCTGCACACACTGCAACTAACATTGAACATAACTGATTCAAACAACGCGACATTGAAGTTGCGATCTAGAAGAGAAGACGCCTTGCATTCCCCAGTGACATTCTATTGCCCAAAAGAGAAGTGTCACCTAAATGACTGTTGGATATACACTGTGAACAAGAATGACTGGACTCTGTTACACTCTACAGATGTCAAAATCCAAGACGATGAGAAGTTCCTTGAATCTACCCTGGTGACTCTGACCAATGCTGATGAAAATAGTTGGAAAATGCCATATTGGTGTGTTTTAAGCAGAGATGTGATTAATGTAGCTCGAAGTAAGAACTATGGTGCTGATATTTGCAAGCCTGTCCCAGATTATCCCTCTACTATGGTAGTTAATTGTAACAAGTATTTAACCAGGTCATCCAACTCAGATCGGAAGACCCATCCTAACACTGCTATAAGTATGGTACGGGAATTTGCATCAAAAATGGATTATGATGATTGTTGGATTTGTCAACAGGTCCCGGCTAGTACATCATCACCTATCCTATATCCAATTCCCTTAACACAAGCTGAGTGGTTACAATATGACTGGCAAGGGTTAGCAACCCATACATTCTCCACTAGGGAACAAGTCTCATCTTGTCAATTTCATGCAGGAGTAGATAGATTAATTAATTCCTACGACGGTATAGAGAATAGCATTTTAACAGAGTTAACTATGCAGGTCAATCAACACCAGAAACCAACAGAATTTACTTGACTAGAACTAGCTAGAGTTATACATTTTTCCAGAGTACCTGGACCTCAGTTAATTCATAATATTCAAGCTGTCTTCACACAGATATATACAGTTCCTTTAACTGCACAGTTAGCGTGTACTGGCTTATCCACAACTGTAGAATGGAGAAATTCAATTGTTTTTTCCGGGTTAAAATGTCAGATTATTGATTGTTTTGTCCAGTCTCAGAGAAAACTATTCAACCAAACTAATCTTAGAGTTCAAACAAACATTGATCAATTCAAAATCGTCCCTCTCCAGAAGGTAACAGGTTGTATTGATGTTTTTAGGAAGAACTTAGACTCAGCCATTACTGATTTAGGAACCAGCTCTTGTATAGACCCAGTCTATGAGTATCTGTATCGAGGCAAGGAAATAGAACTCCCTGAAGGCATTTTCCTTGTCTGTGGAAACACTGCATACTCTAAACTACCTGAAGATAGTATGGGACGTTGTTATTTAGCTCATTTAATTCCTATGATCAGGAAAGTTACTCAGGAAGAAATGAAAGTACTCCATAAACAAACTACTATTAGACATCGTAGGAATCTTGCAATTTTCAATGCGGCACTAGGAATAATGATTCCTAGTTATGGCTTTCTTCAGAATAATGCTGAAATACAGATTTTATCGTATGTCCTACAAGAACACATAAATGCATCTGATAGAGTTATTTCTGCCCTTGGCCAAGAGGTAAATGAAATAAAGAAAGTCGTTCTCCAGAATAGGTTTGCATTAGATACAATCCTAGCCTCTCAAGGAGGTACATGTGCAATCGTAGGGAGTGAATGCTGTTCGTACATTTCTGATCCAAACGTCACACTAGCTGAATTTCATGAGGCAAACAAAAGAGGACTTGAGACCTTAAACAAATTACATACCTGGGATATTTGGGGACAGGTTGATAATGCATTTTCAGGTTTTGGTAATATTTTTAGGACTATTATTATTGTTCTTGTGTGTATTATTTTTGGGTTCATTATCATTTCAGTGATTATCAAATGTGCTACAAAGTGTTTAGTGGATATTCCAGCTAAAGCACTAATGGTCCAGACTTCAGTACCGAGCGGAGAAGTAGATGACCCCTTTGAAAATTATCTCGACGAAATGCATAATATCTATACAGGATTTATAATGTTTTGAAACATGAGCTGATAGATGATTTTGAAGTTTTACTTCTTTGGGTTTTTCCTCTAAATTGACCAAGAGGTTTTTTGCCCTTCTTACACTGGTAACCATTTATCTTTTTGCCTTGTTCAAACTTTAAATCAAGGTTTTTTGGTGAATGGTTGTCCACTCTTAGACTATAAATAGTATATAATCATGTCATCTTTTTTACCTTGTTTCCTGTCAAATTTCTGAAACAAAGAGTTTTGGTGCGTGATTTGCATGTGGAAAGAAAATAATCTATTTTTGTTCTTGCTCCACCTAGTGGAGAGATTACTTCCTTTCCACATGTATAGCATAGAGTTTTTACAATTTTGTGTTTATAATTGTTTTTTTTTGTTTTTTTTTGATTATGCTTATTTTATATCTGATGTATATATTTTATGTGGCTGTTTCAGCCACAGATGAGGGAGTTGTCATGGAATTTAACACAGTCTCAAGACTATTCAGATTCATATCTTTTCTTTCAATACCTATTCATCAAGTCCCCTGCAACCTTTAGTTTCTCTCTCTCTTTTGTAATTGTAAACACCTCAACCTTTAGTTTCTCTCTCTCTTTTGTAATTGTAAACACCTCCCCTGCCTCGCTCTTCCTCCTCTCTTTGTTTAAGTCAGAAGGGCCACACCTTCTGCCTTTCAGCATATTCAAAGTGAGTTTCATTCCCCGCCCACTGTGTGATATCCGTCACCTTACGATGACGTATAGACGACTCGGCCAATCAAAAGTCGCCTGCACTACCTCGTTGGTTTGAGCAGATATAAGGAGCAGATTTGGCGAGCTGATTTACTTCTTCTGTTAGAATCACTGTGTTTTTACTTTGAGGTCCGTTTGCAATCGTATTGTTTTCTTAATAAATCTGACTGAACATATTTTTGAGCGAACCTTGGCTTTGGCAAATACTTTCATTTTTATCAACTACAACACCTGGGCATGTTTTACACATCTAGGCATTCTAAGGAGTCAACTTTTGTACACCTTGTTTATTTGCACTCTTGTGTATTGGGATTTTGTGTATATTTTGTACCCAATTTACATTTGTATTTCATCTTGATTGTGTCTTTGTTCCTTCAATAAAGGACCCACCCACCACCTACAGTCTGTATATATCTGTATGTATGCTTTGAGAAGATATTTTGTCAACTCTACTGTATGTACTGTAGTCCAAAGACCAAAGATAATTTCTCAACTTGAATGTTGATGCTCAAAACATCCCTCTTCAAGGACAGAGATGTACAATTACTTAGACATTTAAATCCAATCATTTAACATTTGAATATGCTCAGGGATACAGACCTCAGTTTCTCCAGTTTGCAGTGTGGACTCCCCAGTCCAGCAGAGAGCAGCTTCACTCCTGAATCCTGCAGGTCATTGTTACTCAGGTCTAACTCTCTCAGGTGGGAGGAGTTTGAGCTGAGAGATGAGGCCAGCAGAGAACAGCATGTCTCTGTTAATCTGCATCCACTCAGCCTGAGGAGACAAGGACAAGTATTAGCAAAAATGTTCACCAGTAATCAGTGTATTGACAAAGCGTGTTTTCATTGGCAGGCAAAACATTTTTTCTGACTAAAGCCGTAACTTCACTCTTCACTTCAGCCTTCTGACAAACACTGCTACACTAGTGGTGAAAAGGAGGAGAGAGAGTGCTGCTGCATCTAATATGTTTTAGTCATGAGCAGGTTTTTCATTCCTCTAATGAATACTCAGCATCCATAGAAATGTATGTAAGGCCTTTCCTGATTGGCTGGACACTTTGGACCTGAGTCAGCTTGGAGGGTGCTAAGGCTCTTTGGACAGGACATGTACATTTACCAACATGCTATAGCCTACTTACTACTTGATACTTCATCATGTACACCTGGGCATGTTTTAAACATCTAGGCATGCTAAGGAGTCAACTTTTGTACACCTTGTTTATTTGCACTCTTGTGTATTGGGATTTTGTGTATATTTTGTACCCAATTTACATTTGTATTTCATCTTGATTGTGTCTTTGTTCCTTCAATAAAGGACCCACCCACCACCTACAGTCTGTATATGTCTGTATGTAAGCTTTGAGATGATAGTCCCTATTTTGTCAACTCTACTGTATGTACTATAGTCCAAAGATAATTTCTCAACTTGAATGTTGATGCTCAAAACATCCCTCTTCAAGGACAGAGATGTACAATTACTTAGACATTTAAATCCAATCATTTAACATTTGAATATGCTCAGGGATACAGACCTCAGTTTCTCCAGTTTGCAGTGTGGACTCCCCAGTCCAGCAGAGAGCAGCTTCACTCCTGAATCCTGCAGGTCATTGTTACTCAGGTCTAACTCTCTCAGGTGGGAGGAGTTTGAGCTGAGCAATGAGGCCAGCAGAGAACAGCATGTCCCTGTTAATCTGCATCCACTCAGCCTGAGGAGACAAGGACAAGTATTAGCAAACATTTTCACCAGTAATCAGTGTATTGACAAAGCGTGTTTTCATTGGCAGGCAAAACATTTTTTCTGACTAAAGGCGTAACTTCACTCTTCACTTCAGCTTTCTGACAAACACTGCTACACTAGTGGTGAAAAGGAGGAATGACAGCTATATTGTCTTCCTCTCTCAGACTGAATTATAAACAGTGTGACTCATTCTGGAGCTAGGAGAGAGAGTGCTGCTGCATCTAATATGTTTTAGTCATGAGCAGGTTTTTAATTCCTCTAATGCAGGCATTCCCAAACTGTGAGGCGGGCCTCCCCCAGGGGGCCCCAAAGAAAGTCAGGGGAGGCGCGGAGGGATGGTTAGAAAAAAAAGAAGGAAAAACATGTTATTCATTTTTGAAATGTCTATGGTTTTTATGAATGAAACGTGATTTTAAAGTTCAGAAGATTGAAATAAATAATGTGAGAGATACTATAATATTATACTAAATGTGTGGATAGTGCAGAGAGAGCCTCCCCCCGTAGGCATGAATATATTGTGCGAAAACGTCATAACGTTAACTAGCAGCAGGTGCCACCGAGCTAACTTAGCTGTGTAACGTTATGGGCTAGCTGACGCTGCCTTGCAAAATGGAGAAATTTGGGGGGTTGGGGGGGCGTGGGTGTGTCACTGTTTTCAGAGGGGAGGCCCACATTGATGGAGTTTGGGAACCCATGCTCTAATGAATACTCAGCATCCAATCAGCGTCCTGATTGGATGGACACTATGGACCTGAGTCAGCTTGGAGGGTGCTAAGGCTCTTTGGACAGTACATTTACCAACATGCTATAGCCTACTTACTACTTGATACTTCATCATGTACACCTGGGCATGTTTTACACATCTAGGCATGCTAAGGAGTCAACTTTTATACACTTTGTGTATTTGCACTCTTGTGTATTGGGATTTTGTGTATATTTTGTACCCAATTTACATTTGTATTTCATCTTGATTGTGTCTTTGTTCCTTCAATAAAGGACCCACCCACCACCTACAGTCTGTATATGTCTGTATGTAAGCTTTGAGATGATAGTCCCTATTTTGTCAACTCTACTGTATGAACTGTAGTCCAAAGATAATTTCTCAACTTGAATGTTGATGCTCAAAACATCCCTCTTCAAGGACAGAGATATATAATTACTTAGACATTTAAATCCAACCATTTAACATGTGAATATGCTCAGGGATACAGACCTCAGTTTCTCCAGTTTGCAGTGTGGACTCCCCAGTCCAGCAGAGAGCAGCTTCACTCCTGAATCCTGCAGGTCATTGTTACTCAGGTCTAACTCTCTCAGGTGGGAGGGGTTTGAGCTGAGAGCTGAGGCCACCACTTCATATGAGGCTTCGTTGAGGACATATCCAGAGAGTCTGAAATTACAAAGTAAACATGTATGACTTTTTGTTCCTTAATGACATTCTTATCTTAATAATATGATTTGTATAATATACACGTCATATGTAGCCTAAGGCTTAATAAAGGGTACCCAGCTTTCAATAACTCGTAGGCTACCTCATCTCTGGCCAGTGACCTACAACATTCCTAGCCTTCAAACCAATACGCCAACCTCAAGAGGAGAAGCTTCTCAAACTTTTAATTTGATAGCCTACAGTATACAGCATGTTATATTTTGATATGGGGGAAATGAAAACATAGCTAAAATAACAGGTTTTAAGCTCACTGTTGATGAACAGGCCTAGAGGATGATAGAACAGTCAGCTCTCAGCCCGCTGCATGCTGTAGGCTACATGGACCAATACATAATATAGTCACTACTGATCACTTTTCAATCATGTGTAGGAGCCTAAATGAAATTAATAGTGAAATTAAAGTCCTATGTTGCAAAAAACAACAACTTGTGGCCATCCACAATGATATGAATCGATAACTGACGCTGCTTCTAGGTGATGTATCCGTTGGTAGCATACGATTTAGAGAAATCAGGAGTAGGCTAGTTTGGGCTAGTTTGCTGCACCACGACAGAGGTGACTGCATTTGCACCTTTTCCAGAATAATAACGAGGAATGAGGGTAGGAAAAATACCTGTTTCCATGGCATTTGTGCTTTCAGAATAACTGATTCAGGTTCACACCTTATGGGCCTCTATACATAGATTACACTTGACCAGTATTTAGTCCTTGATCTTGAGGAGGGAGAAATAGTGTCGGTGTTTCCATGGCAGAGAGCTCCCGTTGTCAGAGCCATAGACAGAGCTGCCAGCCGTGTAGGCGAGGGATTGTTGATGCATTGCGCACGGGTACTTTCTAACGTGTTACTCCTCACTGGATGTATGTATGGTGCAATGTGAGGAGGTGGAAACATGCCATTCGCTGAGGTAGCAGTTTTTAAATGTTATAGGGGGGTCAGCTCCAGCTGGTTCTGACCAGTTAAAGACCGGAAATCTATTTTAGAAGATCAGAGAATAGATGGGAGTAAGAATGCCTCACTGACTAAAACTCATTACACATAACATATAGGGGAGACACACAGAGCTCAGTAAAGAGCATTCGTGCAGAGCGAGGTGCACGCGTGATCACACGCAACAACAGAGCTGCAGAGCACGGGAGAACACAAGAGCACTGAGAAACTACCACACAGCTCTCCCAGAGCACGGGAGAACACGAGAGCACTGAGAAACTACCACACAGCTCTCCCAGAGCACGGGAGAACACGAGAGCACTGAGAAACTACCACACAGCTCTCCCAGAGCACGGGAGAACACGAGAGCACTGAGAAACTACCACACAGCTCTCCCAGAGCACGGGAGAACACGAGAGCACTGAGAAACTACCACACAGCTCTCCCAGAGCACGGGAGAACACGAGAGCACTGAGAAACTACCACACAGCTCTCCCAGAGCACGGGAGAACACGAGAGCACTGAGAAACTACCACACAGCTCTCCCAGAGCACGGGAGAACACGAGAGCACTGAGAAACTACCACACAGCTCTCCCAGAGCACGGGAGAACACGAGAGCACTGAGAAACTACCACACAGCTCTCCCAGAGCACGGGAGAACACGAGAGCACTGAGAAACTACCACACAGCTCTCCCAGAGCACGGGAGAACACGAGAGCACTGAGAAACTACCACACAGCTCTCCCAGAGCACGGGAGAACACGAGAGTGTCAGGGGCCGGAACGCGGACCCTGGACCCGTGTAGTGAGACCCCCGGACAGAACAGGCAGACAGAGGGGAGTGGTTGGCACTTGGCCGTTTAATAAATAATAAAATGGGGAGAACTGGTGCCACAACAAAATGGGGGAGGTGCAAACCAATGGGGGGTATGTATGGATGCGTGTGTGTGGTATGTACATGAGATGGGGAAACAAAGAGGGGTGTGTGGGTGCGGTGTGTGTGGTATGGGTATCAGCCGGAATGTGTTTGTAAATGTGCTGCGAGGCCCTACGAGAGGTGGCGGGAAGGGTCCGGGAACTCTGGCGGTCTCTGGTGGAGAGAGGAGGTGGAGCGGCGGCAGGCCCGCGGAGCGAGGGAGGTCCAGGAGGCGTGCGGGGAGCGGAGTCCGGGAGGGGAGAGTCGAGGGGCAGGAAGCGAATGGGAAACGCGGCGCGGAGGCCGGGAGGACGCGGGGGCCGGAGAGGCGCGAGGACGCTGGACCTTCCGGGGGGAACAAAAAGAGGGAACACAACACAGGGAAAACAAAGGGTTAGTCGAATAGCAAAACTTCGAAATAGATCAGGGATTGCCGGCTCGTCTGATTACCCTATGAGGGCTAGAAACGTCTGAGCCCCGAGCGATGGTTCCAGCGTCCTCTTGTAGTGGCTCCGCTAACAGGCAACAGCTGCAACGAGTTGGTCGGTGATTGCTGCTGCTGCTGCCGGGCGGAGCCGGCCTCTCCGGCAAGGGGTGGAGTCCGCGTCCTCGAAGCGTGCGCCTCACTGCCCCTACGACTCGACTCCCGGACTGGACCCAAAGACCGAGCCGGGCCCACAACAGAGAGCACTGAGAAACTACCACACAGCTCTCCCAGAGCACGGGAGAACACAAGAGCACTGAGAAACTACCACACAGCTCTCCCAGAGCACGGGAGAACACGAGAGCACTGAGAAACTACCACACAGCTCTCCCAGAGCACGGGAGAACACGAGAGCACTGAGAAACTACCACACAGCTCTCCCAGAGCACGGGAGAACACGAGAGCACTGAGAAACTACCACACAGCTCTCCCAGAGCACGGGAGAACACGAGAGCACTGAGAAACTACCACACAGCTCTCCCAGAGCACGGGAGAACACGAGAGCACTGAGAAACTACCACACAGCTCTCCCAGAGCACGGGAGAACACGAGAGCACTGAGAAACTACCACACAGCTCTCCCAGAGCACGGGAGAACACGAGAGCACTGAGAAACTACCACACAGCTCTCCCAGAGCACGGGAGAACACGAGAGCACTGAGAAACTACCACACAGCTCTCCCAGATGCTGACACGGTGAAGTCCACATAGTGTCAGCTAACAAGATAAGCGCTGCTTTAGACAGGGAGTAAACATTTAAGCTGTGTAGGCAACTCGACCAAAAAACCTTGGATGATAACAGAACTTAAATGAGCATTGTGTGGGGCTCATCAGTAGCTGGGATATATTTTACTCCGCTTTGCGTCGTGCCTAACAACGCCCCCTAGCTGTTATAAAATCACTATAACACATGGCCTCGAGTGGTTTATTGCTTTTATACAACGGTTACTACATCTATTAGTGTAAAATAAACACACAGCAATGTAAAATATTAAGATTTATTCAAAACGAAGCATCATTCCCTCAATTCCGCCGAGCAAAATAGTTCCCCTAACAAAAGGGTTGCCAAGCAACAACAACAACTACAATGCATTGGATCAAATGGGAGGCGCATTAATACTGAAAATGGAATGATATGCGGTCCCAGGTGTGTGTTACAAAGTATTTTAACACAGCTTCCAGCCAATCAGAATCAAGAACCAGAACTGGTATATATATACTGGTTGTATATTTGTTCTTTCCTCCCTCCTCTGACTAAAGGTAAATAACTGTGGGCCTGACACACTGACCGATTCCCAGTGAACTCTGCTCACCGTTATGCTGCAAATCCTCACGCAGCGAAATTTACAGCCAGGTATGTGCGGAAAAAGTCCAGCATTACTGGAACGGCGGCGATAACCAATGAGGAACTGTCTACGGTTAAAACGAAGATGGTCAGGGTGTTCGCTACGAAATTTTAAGTGAACTTTGATGCTGACGCTCTTCGTGTCTTCCTGCAAGGGAAGATGGACCGCGAGGTGAAGTATACGAAAATCACGACGCCATACTGCAGATTCAGCTCCTTCTGTGTTACTGCTGGATGGAACGACTGGAAGGAGATGTACGACCCTCAATTTTGGCCAGTTGGGTCAGTCATCAGGCAGTACTTCGAGCCCCGCCGGCCCAGTGGAGCAGCAGGGGGGGGGGGGATCTACCTGAGAGAACCCCAGGGGAGATCCCTTGCCCACGGAGCGAGGGGCTGTTGGTCCCTGGTGCGGGGGTGTCTGCAGCGCCCTCCGACGCGACAATGGAGGAGACCGAGGCGACCACCAGCAGCCCTGACGGGAGTGCCACAGCCCCATCATGCGGGTTGTGTCCTCCAACTCTCGTGGCCTCCGGGTCGGTCACACAGCTCCCGACAAAGCTAGGCGGCTGGTTGTGGATACGCTGCTGGATGACTGTGACGTCTTATGTATACAGGAGAGCTGGATGGCCAAACAGGATTTGGATAAACTAAACACCCTGCACCCAGATTTCCATGGAGCGGGTGAATCCACAACGGATCTCAGTACGAGAATCGTCCGAGGTAGGATAGCTGGAGGAGTGGCGATTTTATGGAACATTAAGTATGACCCCATGGTTAAAGTTTAAATGTGGACTGGGCCATCGGGCTTGAGTTTAATTGCAATGGAAATCATTTTATTATTCTAAATATTTATACTCCATATGAATCCTATGATCATGTGGATGAATTTGTGAGTAGGCTTGCATTTGTACAATCCTTCATTGAGGATAACAATTTGTCATGCATCTATGTTTTGGGTGATTATAATGCAGACCTGGCAGACAGTAATTCTCTATTTGCAAAACACATGCTAAGGTTCACAAATGACACTAACCTAGTAATATCAAGTAAAGTTCTCTTGCCTGACTCAAGTTTTAGCTTTGTCAGTGAAGCATGGAATACTACTTCCTGGCTAGATCACATTGTATCCACTGTTGATGCTCATGCCTCATTAGAAAGTATGGAGATCTGTTATGGGTTGGCCACCCTGACCACATCCCTATTGCCATGGTTTTAAATGTTGACAATGTACCCAAGTTGGTTAAGAATGTGGATGATGGTGAGGCTAAGATAGCGTGGGGTAAACTATCTAATGAGGATGTCCTCAAATACTGTTGCAGATCTGATGACCTACTGAGCAAATTGAATCTGCCTATGAATGCTATCTGTTGTACTAATGTAAACTGGGAGGACTCTTCCCACTGTGAGCGTTTATGTGGTTTGTACAATGATATAGTGAAAGCTCTACAGGAGGCTAGCAGGTCTTTATCCACTCATCCTAGGAAGGCCAAGAACATCAAGCCAGGGTGGAATACATTTGTAGCTAGCCATCATGCTGGGGGTTTTAGTAACACAGGGAACTGTTTTAGTAAGGGGTAAGGGGTTTTAGTAACACAGGGAACTGTTTTAGTAAGGGGTAAGGGGGTTTAGTAACACAGGGAACTGTTTTAGTAAGGGGTAAGGGGGTTTAGTAACACAGGGAACTGTTTTAGTAAGGGGTAAGGGGTTTTAGTAACAGGGAACTGTTTTAGTAAGGGGTAAGAGGTTTAGTAACACAGGGAACTGTTTTAGTAAGGGGTAAGAGGTTTAGTAACACAGGGAACTGTTTTAGTAATGGGTAAGGGGTTTTAGTAACACAGGGAACTGTTTTAGTAAGGGGTAAGAGGTTTTAGTAATACAGGGAACTGTTTTACTAAGGGGTAAGGGGTTTTAGTAACACAGGGAACTGTTTTAGTAAGGGGTAAGGGGTTTTAGTAACACAGGGAACTGTTTTAGTAAGGCGTAAGGGGTTTTAGTAACACAGGGAACTGTTTTAGTAAGGGGTAAGGGGTTTAGTGACACAGGGAACTGTTTTAGTAAGGGGTAAGGGGTAAGGGGGTTTAGTAACACAGGGAACTGTTTTAGTAAGGGGTAAGGGGTTTTAGTAACACAGGGAACTGTTTTAGTAAGGGGTAAGGGGGTTTAGTAACACAGGGAACTGTTTTAGAAAGGGGTAAGGGGTTTAGTAACACAGGGAACTGTTTTAGTAAGGGGTAAGGGGTTTTAGTAACAAAGGGAACTGTTTTAGTAAGGGGTAAGAGGTTTTAGTAACACAGGGAACTGTTTTAGTAAGGGGTAAGGGGTTTTAGTAACACAGGGAACTGTTTTAGTAAGGCGTAAGGGGTTTTAGTAACACAGGGAACTGTTTTAGTAAGGGGTAAGGGGTAAGGGGGTTTAGTAACACAGGGAACTGTTTTAGTAAGGGGTAAGGGGTTTTAGTAACACAGGGAACTGTTTTAGTAAGGGGTAAGGGGGTTTAGTAACACAGGGAACTGTTTTAGAAAGGGGTAAGGGGTTTAGTAACACAGGGAACTGTTTTAGTAAGGGGTAAGGGGTTTTAGTAACAAAGGGAACTGTTTTAGTAAGGGGTAAGAGGTTTTAGTAACACAGGGAACTGTTTTAGTAAGGGGTAAGGGGTTTTAGTAACACAGGAAACTGTTTTAGTAAGGGGTAAGGGGTTTTAGTAACACGGAACTGTTTTAGTAAGGGGTAAGGGGTTTAAGTAACACGGAACTGTTTTAGTAAGGGGTCAGGGGTTTTAGTAACACAGGGAACTGTTTTAGTAAGGGGTAAGGGGGTTTAGTAACTCAGGGAACTGTTTTAGTAAGGGGTAAGGGGTTTAAGTAACACAGGGAACTGTTTTAGTAATGGGTAAGAGGTTTTAGTAACACAGGGAACTGTTTTAGTAAGGGGTAAGGGGTTTTAGTAACACAGGGAACTGTTTTAGTAAGGGGTAAGGGGTTTTAGTAACAGGGAATAGTACCACATTGCTGGTTAGAGTGCACATACAGAGACAAGGAGGGCAGCTTTGAATTGTCCATTAGGCAGCTTTGTCCATTAGGACAGATCCGGGACCAATTCAAATGACAGATCTTTTCTGATCATTGCTTTCATTAAGTGTTTAGCACCTTACTCAGCACCGTGCATTCTGTATACTGTATTTTATATTCATTTGTATTTGATTTTTTTTATTATTGTATTTTGTATCTATAATTGTATTTTTGTGTTTATAGTTTTATATCATGTTTTGTTTGGAGGGCTCCCTTCCAGAAGATACCTCTGGGTCAATGGGACAGACAAGGTTAAATAGATTGATCAAATTGTATAGAAAGATGAATACTTACATAGCCTTTCTGCAGACCTGCACAGCTGGGATCAGTCTCCTCCGCCCCTCCTGTGATGTGTTGTATTTGTTCAGGTCAAACTCATCCAGAACCTCCTCTGACATCTGCAGCATGTAGGCCAGCGCTGAGCACTGTATTGGACTCAGGGATTGGGTTGATGTCTTCTTCTGCATGTAAGCTTGGATGTCCTGCTGAACTGAATGGTCATTCATCTCCATCAAGCATTGGAAGAGATTGATGCACCTCTCTGGGGAGATGTTCTCCTCCTCATCCCCCCTGTTCTTGAGGAATCTGCTTGTTTCCTGGATGCTCTCTGGACTCCTCTCAATCTGAGGCAGCAGGCCTCGTAAGAGTCTCTGATTGGACTCCAGAGAGAGGCCGTGGAGGAAGCGGACAAAAAGGTCCAGGTGTCCATTCTCACTCTGCAAAGCTTTGCGTACCGCCCCCTCCAGCAGCTCATTCAGAGACAGCTCATCCCTCCTCCTCCTCCATGGCAACGCAGCAAGGAAGCGCTTCTTCAGTAGCTTAGTCAGAGCCAGCTCCTTGGACACAGATTTGGTCTTCCTTTTAAGGAAGGGCTCCAGTGCCTCCATGTTCTTGGTTGCGTAACAATGGTAAATGTAGACAGCTGAGAAAAACTCCTGAATGCTCAGATGCACAAAGCAGTAGACTGCCCTCTGAAAAAGCACTGACTCTTCTTTGAAGATTGCTGTGCAAACCCCTGAGAACACTGCTGCCTCTTGGACATTGAGGCCACACTCTTTCAGTTCTTCTTCATAGAACATGAGGTTGCCCTTCTCCAGATGGTCAAACGCCAGCTTTGCCAGCTTCAGGAGAACTTTCCTGTCGGCCCTCAAGAGCTTTTGGTTGGTCTCGTTTTTCCCTCGATACTTCTGATTCTTCAGCTTCGTCTGAATGAGCAGGAAGTGTGTGTACATCTCAGTCAAGGTCTTGGGCATCTCTCGCTGCTTCTCTGTACTCAGCATGTGCTCAAGGACTGTGGAAGAAATCCAAGAGAAGACTGGTATGTGGCACATGATGTAGAGGCTCCTTGATGTCTTGATGTGTGAGATGATTCTTCTGGCCAGGTTCTCATCACTGATTCTCTTCATGAAGTACTCCTCCTTCTGTGCGTCATTGAACCCTCGTACCTCTGTCACCCGGTCAACACACTCAGAAGGGATCTGATTGGCTGCTGCAGGTCGGGAGGTTATCCAGAGGAGAGCAGAGGGGAGCAGATTCCCCTGGATGAGGTTGGTCAGCAGCACATCCACTGAGGTTGACTCTGTGACATGACAGCAGGTCTGGTTCTTTCTAAAGTCTAGGGGCAGTCGGCTCTCATCCAGACCATC
>NC_140253.1:18838184-19035684 GCF_949987555.1 Borostomias antarcticus
CATTCATGCGCCATCTAGTGGCCATTGGCACTTTTGTCTTTTGTGGCATGCAGAGTTCAGAGTGGCATGTGCCAGCCGCCGTTTGTGGCGCTCACAGTGGCGTAGTACTGTTGTAGGGACCGGCCGGCGTGTGCCAGCAAGGACACATAGGACGCAGATGGATGGATGGATGGATGGATGGATGGATGGATGGATGGATAGATAGGTAACACCAGTCGATTGCAGTATATATATATATATATATATATATATATATATATATATATATATATATATATATATATATATATAGGCCTATATAGCCTATATATATATACTGCAATCGACGCATGCCACTCAAATGTATATCGCTTCAGTGGGAAATTATAATACTAGTGTGTGAAAGATGGTGATCTATCCATCTACAAACATCCATTACATCCTTAGTTATTAGTTATGTTATTAAGCTGAGAAAAGGAAAAAAAAAGATTTGAACCCCGATCGCCGGTGCGATGAGCGAAGGATCAACCAGGTGAGCTAAACCTCCGCTCACTTGTTTAGCGGCGCAGACTAAATACATTTATGCAAGACAAGAATTTTAAAAAAAAATATAGGAAATTATATACTAATGTGTAAAAGAGAGCGATCTATTCGTCTGTCTATCTGGATCCATCCATCCATCCATCCATCCATCCATCCATCCATCCGCGTCATATGTGTCCTTGCTGGCACACGCCAGCCGGTCGCTACAACAGTACGACGCAAGCCACTGGCCACATTCCACTATACGCCACTGGCGTCTGACGCATTCCACTATACGCCACTGGCGTCTGACGAACGCCACGAAAACGCCACAAACGGCGCCACTGGCGGCTGGCACATGCCACAAGACCACTAGATTGTGCCGATGGCGCATTAATGCCTCGCCAGTGGCGTATGTCGGGTCGCCAGTGGAACGCGTCGGCGCCACAAAATGTTCTCGCGCCTGTTGGAGGAAAGCACTTAGGAAACTATCAAAAACACAGAGAAGCAGACAATCAGGAGGTACGCCTCCTCTACTGGCCAACTCTAAAAGAATACCATCACACCATCAGGTCAAAGAAGAGACAGCGCATCTAACACCAACTCACTGTAATGGAGGAAGCTATAGACTCTAATACATTCTGGGACAATTGGAACCATTTAAATAAACCTCACAAAGAAGAACTGGCAATCCAAGACGGGGATATATGGAAGAATCACTTTGAGAAATTATATAGAGAAATCACACCTAATTCGGCACCAAAAGACATACACAATAAATTGGAACTCTTGGAATCAATCATTAAAGATCAACAAAACCCCTTAGATTACCCAGTTACAGAAAAAGAAATACTAGACAAAATTCTGACTCTACAATCCAAAAAGGCCTGTGGTGCTGATGGTATATTAAATGAAATGATAAAATTTGCTGACCATAAGTTCCACACTGCCCTGTTGAAACTGTTCAACATAGTTTTAAGTGTGGGCTGTTTCCCTGATATCTGGAACAGACTTAATAACACCAATCATTAAAAATGGGGATAAATTTGACCCGGACAATTACAGAGGAATTTGTGTCAGCAGCAACTTGGGGAAGATGTTCTGTTCCATCATCAACAACCGACTACAACATTTTCTCAGTGAGCACAACATCCTGAGAAAAAGCCAAATAGGGTTTCTACAAAACACCGAACTACTGACCACATTTACACCCTCCCCTCCCTTATAGAAAAATATGTAAATCAAAATAAATCAAAAATATTCTCCTGCTTTGTTGATTTTGAAAAGGCCTTTGATTCAATCTGCAACGAGGGTCTTCTATTCCAATTATTAGGAAATGGGGTGGGAGGGAAAACCTATGATGTTATTAAATCAATGTATATTAACAATAAATGTGCAGTCAAAATTGATAAGAGAACAGAATTCTTCCCCCAATGTCTTGGAGTGATGCAAGGCAACAGCCTTAGCTCAACACTATTCAATATTTATATAAATGAATTGGCAAAAACATTAGAGGACTCATCAGCTCCTGGCCTCACCCTCAACAACACAGAGGTCAAATGTCTCCTGTATGCAGATGACCTGGTGCTGCTGTCCAACTCCAGGGAGGGACCACAGCAGCTCCTAGATCAGCTGATCAGATGACCTGGTGCTGCTGTCCAACTCCAGGGAGGGACCACAGCAGCTCCTAGATCAGCTGATCAGATGACCTGGTGCTGCTGTCCAACTCCAGGGAGGGACCACAGCAGCTCCTAGATCAGCTGATCAGATGACCTGGTGACCTGGGACCACAGCAGCTCCTAGATCAGCTGATCAGATGACCCCTAACCCTAACCCTAACCCTGACCACAGCAGCTCCTAGATCTTGTGCAGCAGCTCTGTCAGACCTGAGCCCTGACAGTCAACATGACAAAGACCAAGATCATGGTCTTCCAGAAAAGGTCCAGATGTCAGGGACTTCAGTTTGTATTGGGATCCATCTTCATAGAACACACACACACACACACACACACACACACACACACACACACACACACACACACACACACACACACACACACACACACACATATTTAGGACTGAAAATCAGCTCCACAGGGAGCTTCAACACAGCTGTGAGTGACCTGAGGGAAAAGGCAAGAAGGGTTTTTTATGCCATCCGAAAATCTGTCCAAATTAATATTCCAATTCGAATCTGGTTGAAAATGTTCAAATCAGTGATACAACCAATTGCGCTGTATGGTAGTGAGGTCTGGGTTCTATTGGCTAATCAGGAATTTTCTAATTGGGACAAACATCAAATTGAAAGCCTTCACACTGTTGTACACTGAGGCTGACCTCTAACCCTCCCCTGATAGAGAAGAGTCCTGAGACTGACCTCTGACCCTCCCCTGATAGAGAAGAGTCCTGAGACTGACCTCTGACCCTCCCCTGATAGAGAAGAGTCCTGAGTCTGACCTCTGACCCTCCCCTGATAGAGAAGAGTCCTGAGACTGACCTCTGACCCTCCCCTGATAGAGAAGAGTCCTGAGACTGACCTCTGACCCTCCCCTGATAGAGAAGAGTCCTGAGACTGACCTCTGACCCTCCCCTGATAGAGAAGAGTCCTGAGACTGACCTCTGACCCTCCCCTGATAGAGAAGAGTCCTGAGACTGACCTCCTCTGACCCTCCCCTGATAGAAGAGTCCTGAGACTGACCTCTGACCCTCCCCTGATAGAGAAGAGTCCTGAGACTGACCTCTAACCCTCCCCTGATAGAGAAGAGTCCTGAGACTGACCTCTGACCCTCCCCTGATAGAGAAGAGTCCTGAGACTGACCTCTGACCCTCCCCTGATAGAGAAGAGTCCTGAGACTGACCTCCTCTGACCCTCCCCTGATAGAGAAGAGTCCTGAGACTGACCTCTGACCCTCCCCTGATAGAGAAGAGTCCTGAGACTGACCTCCTCTGACCCTCCCCTGATAGAGAAGAGTCCTGAGACTGACCTCTGACCCTCCCCTGATAGAGAAGAGTCCTGAGACTGACCTCTGACCCTCCCCTGATAGAGAAGAGTCCTGAGACTGACCTCTGACCTCCCCTGATAGAGAAGAGTCCTGAGACTGACCTCCTCTAACCCTCCCCTGATAGAGAAGAGTCCTGAGACTGACCTCTAACCCTCCCCTGATAGAGAAGAGTCCTGAGACTGACCTCCTCTGACCCTCCCCTGATAGAGAAGAGTCCTGAGACTGACCTCCTCTAACCCTCCCCTGATAGAGAAGAGTCCTGAGACTGACCTCTGACCCTCCCCTGCCTCAGGACAGCCCCCACACAATATGGCCCAACCAAATGATCACAAAACAAAAAGAAAACTTTTTTACTTATTGTAAAAATGCCACCAAAACACAGAGTAAATTAGAATGCCATTTGGCCCTAAACCGAGAGCACACAGATGCAGGATATCTGACTACTGTTACTGACCCAAAACTGAGGAAGACCTTGACTAGGTACAGACTCAGTGAACACAGCCTGGCCATAGAAACAGGCCGTCACAGACAGACCTGGCTACCCAGGGAGGACAGGCTATGTTCTCTTGGTCATCAGGGAGATATTGAGACAGAATCTCACTTCTTACTATACTGTGAGAAACATAAAGATTTGAGAGAGATTTTCTTCAGTAAAATAAATAATGTGTGTCCTGAGTTTATTAATCTCCCTGATCCCCAGAAACAGCCATACCTATGTGGAGAGAAAAATCAATGTGCAATATTAGTCGCAAAATATGTTGACTGTTGTCATACATTAAGAGATGCTAGTTTCTGATCTGTAAAATGTTATAATAACAATGATAATAATGAATTGTATTTATATTTTTATTATTATTATAACCAGCACCCCATGTATCCAACAACACAGCTGTTAATCTCCCCTCAACTCACACTATGCCTTTACTCCTCTACTCCAGGTGGACCATTCTGTTTGTTTGTTTGTTTGCTTTAATGTATATTGACATTGATTTCATATTATTGTTATATTATTGATATATAATGTAACATGTTCTTTTAGAATGTACAATTTCTGAATAGTAATTGTATAGGAAGTCTATGTATATGTAAATATTAGTAGTAGGTAAAAGACTGATTTATATGTATATGTTACGGTCAATGTGAGAAAACGGGGAATGTGAGCTTTTCCCGGTTATTGCGCACATTCCCCGACCTCGCGGGGAATGTAGGAGAAACATGTGCGTTTCTCACATCTCCCGGGTAATGTGCAGAAGTTTTGCATACGGTTGCGCTTTCCTAGATTTACCGCAAGGTCGGGAATTGTAAGCATTTCCCGGTTAATGTGCACAATCTCCGACCGTACGGGAGATGTGAGAAATACTAACCAATTTCTCACATCTCCCGCAAGGTCGGGGAATGTGCACATTACCCGGGAGATGTGAGAAACGCACGTTTCTCCTACATTCCCCGCGAGGTCGGGGAATGTGCACATTAACCGGGAAAAGCTCCTATTCCCCATTTTCTCACATTGACCATAACATATATATTGTAATTCCATTGTACACATACATTCACATACATTTTTAGTCTAGGTTCACACAAACATGTAGTAACATACACAACTACTGATACTCACTCCGCGGGGCTGGGTCTGGGATCTGAACACATAACTACTGTTACTCACTCCGCGGGGCTGGGTCTGGGTATGGGATCTGAACACACAACTACTGATACTCACTCCGCGGGGCTGGGTCTGGGTATGGGAGCTGAACACGCAGCAACCCAGACCCTTCACTGTCGGAGACAACACCTTCACCTTCAGATTCACCTTTTAGCTTATACTTTTTCTTTCCTTTATTTGATTATGTATTTGTTTATTTTTCTTTTCTTGAGTGAATTATATTTATTTATTTATTATTTATGTATAAGACTTTGCTTTGGCAATAATGAACATTGTTCTCTCATGCCAATAAAGCTCATTGAATTGAATTAGATAGATAGATAGATAGATAGATAGATAGATAGATAGATAGATAGATAGATACGTAGATAGATCGATAGATAGAGTGTGTGCAGATAGAGGGAGGGGAGTTCTCCCCTCCCTCTTTTGAATTCCATGCTGTCTCTGTCATGTATCCAATCAAGCTCACCATTGCTGTTGTGTATCGCCCACCAGGTCCTCTTGGTGAATTCCTAGAGGAGCTCGATACACTAGTTTCGCACTTCCCAGATGATGGGTCCGCACTCATCCTTCTCGGGGACTTCAACATCCAGAGTGAGAAATTGGAACCTTTCCTCTCCTTCCTCTCCTCCTTCGATCTTCACCTCTCTTCTTCTCCTCCTACTCACAAAGCCGGCAACCAGCTGGATCTCATCTTCACTAGACACTGTTCCACCCCTAACCTCTCTGTCACTCCCCTCCATCTCTCTGACCACTATTTCATGTCCTACTCCCTCTCCATCCCCTCTTCCCCTGTAACTCCTCCTCCTACCCACATGGTTACCGCCCGTAGCCATCTCCGCTCGCTCTCCCCTACTGACCTTTCCTCTACTGTCACCTCCGCCCTCCCCGCCCCTGAATCCTTCTCTCTCCTACCCTCTGATACTGCCACTGATCTTCTCCTCTCTACTCTTTCCTCTTCTCTGGACAATCTCTGTCCCCTCACCTCCAGGCCTGCACGAGATAGAATCTGGACAAGACTGAGCTGCTGTTCCTCCCGGGGAAGGGCTGTCCGCACCGGGACCTGGCCATCACCATTGAAGACACAGTGGTGACCCCGACTCGGACTGCGAGGAATCTGGGTGTGACCCTGGATGACCAACTGTCATTTTCCTCACATGTCACATCCGTCACACGTTCCTGCAGATTTATGCTCTACAACATCAGGAGGATTCGCCCTTTCCTCACTAATGAAACGGCGCAGGTACTCATCCAGGCCCTGGTCATCTCCCGCCTGGACTACTGCAACTCCCTCCTCGCGGGGGCACCGGCGTCAGCCATTAAACCTCTGGAACTTGTCCAGAAAGCTGCTGCTCGCCTGGTGTTCAACCACCCCAAATTCTCCCACACAACTTCCCTCCTCCGTTCCCTACACTGGCTCCCTGTAGCGGCTCGCATCCAGTTTAAAACTCTGGCGCTAACCTACAGGGCAATGAAAGGAACAGCCCCCTCCTACCTCCAGGCCATGGTCAAACCCTACATCCCCTCCCGACCACTACGCTCTGCTACCTCAGGGCGACTGGTTGCCCCGTCACTCCGAGGCTCCTGCGGTCGATCGACACGGTCACGGCTCTTCTCTGTCCTGGCCCCGCAGTGGTGGAATGAGCTGCCCACTGATGTCAGGACAGCAGAGTCGCTGCCCATCTTTCGTCGCAGGCTCAAAACTCATCTCTTCAAGAAGTACTACAACAATCCTCCCACCTAAGCACTTATTATATTATATTGCACTGTACTTTAGATTGTGATTCTTGCACTTTGCCTTCAGCACTAGATTATGCTCTTAGTCACTTGTTTGTTTTAGAAAGAAGATGCACTTGTGAGTTCTGGCAAGTAGTAGTACATTGGCTCTTCCTACGTTAAATGCAATTATTGTTAGTCGCTTTGGATAAAAGCGTCTGCTAAATGACTGTAATGTAATGTAATGTAATGTAATGTAATGGATTAGATTTATTAGTAAGAGTGTTATTGAAGTGACAGTTGATCATTTTGCTACAAATGCTAAAATTATTACAGTATTGGTAGCTACAGTATTACATCATTGGTAATTTATGACATTATTAGTTGCTTCACTCCTCCGAAAAGGATTTGTTGCACCCTAGATCTGTCACACTTTATTTCTATGATAAACATGACTCAAGAGTTTGATGTAAATCTTCCTGTTAACTTCATTTTAGTGAATAACTAACATGTCACCTTTATTAAATAACATCAGTGGTTCATATTCACCTTTTCTCATCGAGGGTCTTTCCATCACTGAAGTTGAGAGGTGGATGCATAGACCAGTCACTCTTCATGGACACACAGCTGGGTCCAGGTGAGGCTGGTCTCTGCTGTTTGATCCTGTCAAAGACACAGAGACATCACCAGAGTATTATCAGCTGGAACTGCTGTGTTTGTTGGAGTGGAAATGTAAATCAATATGAACCATGAAAAAGACGCCCATATGAAAGTAACTTCACCCCATACAAGCCTACACATGATGACATCAGCCCACACATGATTAAAGGAGTAGTAAAGGGAAAATGCATGTTTAGCCCTGTTTTAAGGTTACTTATGATCATATACAATGGTTCAGATCAAAACGTTGACAAAACTAGCACTTTTGAGAAAGTCTGATAATTGCTCTACCACCGTTTAGGTCATACAATGGATGTGGGTGGGAACCTTGAAAAATCTTTCAAAAACATGTTAAACCCTCGATTTCAAAGACGAGAAGCTCGTATATATATGATCATAAGTAACATTAAAACAGGGCTAAACATGCCTTTTCCCTTTACTACTCCTTTAAATGAACAAAACGTTCACTTGCAATCTAAAAGTAGCAGGAGGCAAAAGCTGCTCATCTGGACAAGGACACATGCAACAACAACGCAGGTCATCACCGCTCAGGACAAGGGGTGTAAATCAGCGTGTCTACCCGGGGTTGGTGTTTACATCACTGCTGATCAGAGCTGGAGCTGAGAAATACCCGTGTCTACTGCAGAGTCAGCAGACATGAGACTGAATGATGAGTGTTCCCTTCACCACTGAAGACTGAACACACGTGAGTGGGTGTTGGTGGGGTTTTGGACTCATGTGAAAAGGATTTATGAATATCTCTATCAAGTGCAGTGGCGATTTTACATTAGGGGCAGGTGGGGCAGTGCCCCACCAGGTGGCGCTGTTGTGCAAGATGCATCTTAGCCTACAACTGTGTTTCCGAAAAATCTAATTTATAATTAATACAAAATAGTGATTCAGTGGTGAAAATAGCATGTATAAATATAATAAACCTGACTGACACTATGTATAGTGCTGTTTTGCAGTAAGTTCCTTTGTATGAGTGTGTCACAGACTGCTCTGACTCGGCAGAGGGGCACCGAAGCGTTCTCCCCTACTGTTGCTATAGCGACAATGTGAGCGTGGTCGGGAGTAATGTGAAAAAATATCACGCAGATTTAATTGGGTGGAGGGGCAGAAAGGTCTCTTCCCCTACGAAATCTACCTGGCAACAGGTTTAGCCAGGGAATAATGAAACAACGTTGATCAAAGTTGAACTACTGGGTCATTGTCGATGTCGATCTACGTTAGCTAATGCTGCTAGCTAAAGTTTTGTAGAGATTAAAAGTGTTTTCAGGTGCAACAATGAATAGTGTAGATTATTTGTTGAATGTGCGGTTTAGTACATTGAAACTTGAAGAGAAACTGGAAATAAAACGTTTAGGGCCACACGACCAGAAGAATTGGTGCTGCTTCAGGCTGGAGATAAGGTAACCCGTACCTTCAAACAGGAATGGTTTGAGAAAAATAAGTGGCTAACTGCTAGCACCTCGAAAAGTGCGCTGTTCGGTTTCCCTTGTATTCTTTTTGGTGGAAACTCTGTTTGGGCATCGTCTGGATTCAAAGACATTAAAGACAGTGCGCCTTCACTCTAGTAGACTATTTGGGAGTGATATACAGTAAGTGGAGTACTAATAGGTTATGCGTAGTGCCCAGGTCTGATGGGTGCACACTTGTCACTTTCAGAACCCTGGACCGGGCATGCGCTCTCTTATGGGTCTAATTAGCCTACTCTGCGTGTGTTAATGTGTCGTTATCTTTTGTGTTGTAGCCTCTGCTCTGATGTACCTACCGTAGACTAATTGGCTACCTTTAGTTCTTGTGATGGTGACATAATATAAAACTGCCCCTCCAGAAATGCCATGCTAAAATCGCCACTGATCAAGTGCCATCTAGTGGTGTGAGTGTGTGTGTGTGTGTGTGTGTGTGTGTGTGTGTGTGTGTGTGTGTGTGTGTGTGTGTGTGTGTGTGTGTGTGTGCACGCGCTGCTAGAGATGGGGCTAGGATTCAGAAGTCAGGTTTGGTGTATAGTCAGCTGAACAGCTCTGAGAGACAGAGACACAAGGAGTCACACAGAAACAGATTTAGAGACATACAGAGAGAGAGAGAGAGAGAGAGAGAGTGATGGATGGATGGATGGATAGAGGGATGGATGGATAGATAGATCCGTAAATAGATAGATAGACAGATAGACAGATATACAGATAGACAGACAGACAGACAGACAGATACTGTAGACAGATATAGATCCGTAAATAGATGGATAGACAGATATATAGATAGATCCGTATATAGAAAGATATAGAGATAGACACTGACAGACAGATAGACAGAGACAGATAGATAGATAGATAGATAGATAGATAGATAGATTAGATTTATCAGTAAGAGTGTTACTGACGTGACAGCTGATCATTTTAGTACGTTACAAATGCTAAAATTATTACAGTATTGGTAGCTACAGTATTACATCATTGGTAATTTATGACATTATTAGTTGCTTCACTCCTCCGAAAAGGATTTGTTGCACCCTAGATCTGTCACACTTTATTTCTATGATAAACATGACTCAAGAGTTTGATGTAAATCTTCCTGTTAACTTCATTTTAGTGAATAACTAACCTTTATTAAATAACATCAGTGGTTCATATTCACCTTTTCTCATCGAGG
This sequence comes from Borostomias antarcticus, assembly GCF_949987555.1. Classification (NCBI taxonomy): domain Eukaryota; kingdom Metazoa; phylum Chordata; class Actinopteri; order Stomiiformes; family Stomiidae; genus Borostomias; species Borostomias antarcticus. The sequence continues at coordinate 18,848,376 of NC_140253.1, forward strand.
GTCTTTCCATCACTGAAGTTGAGAGGTGGATGCATAGACCAGTCACTCTTCATGGACACACAGCTGGGTCCAGGTGAGGCTGGTCTCTGCTGTTTGATCCTGTCAAAGACACAGAGACATCACCAGAGTATTATCAGCTGGAACTGCTGTGTTTGTTGGAGTGGAAATGTAAATCAATATGAACCATGAAAAAGACGCCCATATGAAAGTAACTTCACCCCATACAAGCCTACACATGATGACATCAGCCCACACATGATTAAAGGAGTAGTAAAGGGAAAATGCATGTTTAGCCCTGTTTTAAGGTTACTTATGATCATATACAATGGTTCAGATCAAAACGTTGACAAAACTAGCACTTTTGAGAAAGTCTGATAATTGCTCTACCACCGTTTAGGTCATACAATGGATGTGGGTGGGCACCTTGAAAAATCTTTCAAAAACATGTTAAACCCTCGATTTCAAAGACGAGAAGCTCGTATATATATGATCATAAGTAACATTAAAACAGGGCTAAACATGCCTTTTCCCTTTACTACTCCTTTAAATGAACAAAATGTTCACTTGCAATCTAAAAGTAGCAGGAGGCAAAAGCTGCTCATCTGGACAAGGACACATGCAACAACAACGCGCATCATCACCGCTCAGGACAAGGGGTGTAAATCAGCGTGTCTACCCGGGGTTGGTGTTTACATCACAGCTGATCAGAGCTGGAGCTGAGAAATACCCGTGTCTACTGCAGAGTCAGCAGACATGAGACTGAATGATGAGTGTTCCCTTTACCACTGAAGACTGAACACACGTTAGTGGGTGTTGGTGGGGTTTGGACTCATGTGAAAATGATTTATGAATATCTCTATCAAGGGCCATCTCGTGGTGTGTGTGTGTGTGTGTGTGTGTGTGTGTGTGTGTGTGTGTGTGTGTGTGTGTGTGTGTGTGAGTGTGTGTGTGTTTGTGTGTGTGGGTGTGTGTGTACTGCTAGAGATGGGGCTAGGATTCAGAAGTCAGGTTTGGTGTAGTTAGCTGAACAGCTCTGAGACACAAGAGGCATTTTTAGACAGAGCTTCCGCAAATTGGCTGCAAATAGGTCAAGAGGCAATGGACCCCCAATATCTGCGCTCTGCCCATTTAGATAGACGTGTAATATTTCCATGGCAGCTCTTTGTTTAGAGAGCATTCCGCGCCTCCACATTTGGTGCCTGTCCACCAGGGAGCTTTATTTTAGAGCTGGCGCTGTTTTCTCATTGTTTACATGGGTAATGAGCTCTAGGGCGCTATAGAGACGAGAGCTGTTCCCAGCGCTCTTTAGCGCTACAGCGCCGTGAGCTCTAGGCTTTTTTTGGCAGTTGAAAGAAGTTTAACGTTTTGGGCTAGAGCGCAGGCTGTAAAAGGCTGTTCTGATGACGACAGCAGTCAGTTTTTGGCAAAACCGCAGAGACAGCGAACATTAGCACTAGCTAACATTAGCTAGCTTAACTTGGCTAGTTAATCTGCAGTCTGCAAAAACACGACACTCGTTGCTAACGTAGCTGTAAAACATGGGTAGCCTGGCCAGCTCTAATGGTGCGTTCGTTTGTGGTCGGAGGTGGCAAGTCGCAAGAGGGAAAATACCCACCTCCGACCTGTGTGCATTCGAGCTATATACCATTATATCACCGTTACCTAGTTATATCTATATACCATTATATCACAGTTACCTAGTTATATCTAGTGCATTCGAGCAACTGGGGGCTGAGAAACATATCCGAATTTGCGACGAGGAAGTGCGAGTTCATGCGGTGTTTTATTTAATCATTCCTAGTAGCAAGTCGCAATTTGCCACCTCCTAGTTATAAACGAACGCATCATAAACCCCAGCTCTAGTGTGCACTACGCAGCTGTAAGCTTGGCGCTGTTCAGCTACAGCTCGTTGGTGGACACAGTTCTTCAGTAGTCTTCCATGTTGGCGGAACGCACCATTCAGACGAAAAGGGGAGTCGGGCCGTTGAGGGAATATCACTACCTCAAAAAACTAAACGAAAGGGGGGAGAACCTGTTACACCAATCCGTGTCTGTTCAATTTAGACCAACGGCAAAACGTACGATTGGCGCAAGTACTACGTCTTAACAAGTCTGTCTGAATGACCCTAAGGAGTCACACAGAGAGATTGAGAGATTGAGAGAGAGAGAGAGAGAGAGAGAGAGAGATGTATAGATAGATAGATAGATACAGTCTCCTACTCTGAAAAGGATTGGTTGCTCCATAGATGTCACACTTCATTTTTATGATGAACATGTTATGATTTACATCTTAATGCTTAATTCCTTTTAAAGAATAAGTAACATGTCACCTTTATTAAATAACATCAGTGGTTCATATTCACCTTTTCTCATCGAGGGTCTTTCCATCACTGAAGTTGAGAGGTGGATCCATAGACCTGTCACTCTTCATGGACACACAGCTGGGTCCAGGTGAGGCTGGTCTCTGCTGTTTGATCCTGTCAAAGACACAGAGACATCACCAGAGTATTATCAGCTGGAACTGCTGTGTTTGTTGGGGTGGAAATGTAAATCAATATGAACCATGAAAAGGTTCAGACTAATTTTAAAAGGACTTATGAATATCTCTATCAAGGTCCATCTAGTGGTGTGTGTATATGTGTGTGTGTGTGTGTGTGTGTGTGAGAGAGAGAGAGAGAGAGAGAGTGTGTTGCTAGAGTTGGGCTAGGATTTGGTAGTCAGATTTGATGTATAGCCAGCTGAACAGCTTTGAGAGAGAGAGAGAGAGAGAGGGGGGGAGAGAGAGAGAGAGGGGGGAGAGAGAGAGAGAGGGGGGGGGAGAGAGAGAGAGGGGGGAGAGAGAGAGAGAGAGGGGGGAGAGAGAGAGAGAGGGGGGGGGAGAGAGAGAGAGGGGGGGGGAGAGAGAGAGAGGGGGAGAGAGAGAGAGGGGGAGAGAGAGAGAGAGAGAGAGGGGGAGAGAGAGAGAGAGAGAGAGGGGGGGGGGGAGAGAGGGGGAGAGAGAGAGAGAGAGTGAGGGAGAGAGAGAGAGAGGGAGGGGGGGGGAGAGAGAGAGGGGGAGAGAGAGAGGGGGAAAGAGAGAGAGAGAGAGAGATAATAATGGACCCTGCCCTGGCATTAAACTGCCCTGCAAGGTTTCTGGAGTGAGAGCCTAAGCTACCAGAAGTGTTTTGAGTGCTGCTGTGTTGTATTTAAGCAGCGTTACGTTGGTTAGAAGTCAGAGGGTTTCTCCTGCTTATTCTCTCTCACTCAAACTACATTCAATATGCTGTAGGTCTACCGCTAATGATGTCATTGGTGCTGTTTTATTCTTACTAATCACTTTCATAATTTCCCCCTTTGTCTTGTAGCTCGATCACTACATTTCCAGTACTGGGAGGGGTCGGACACAATCTTTCTTGCCCGCGCTTCAGGACTCTGGAGGTGTGTAGGTCCAGGTTGCAGCCAATGTCTCCTAATGATATTATTAATACTTGAGAAACTCCCCGTTTTATGATAAAGTATGTCTTCATTTTATGTCATGTTGTATCTGGGTCAATACAGATGTAAACCTACAGTACCAATACAGTTTTATGTCATGAATGTATTCTAGAAAACACAGCCTACTTCTCACAATGACCTCATCTTGGTTTGATCAAACACACCTGTGTACTGAATCACGTGATCAGAAGCCTTGTATTGTAGCATTGTGCATATAGGGGCTATTGTGTTATTATATGACTTGATGTTTGTGATGTTTGTATGACTTGTGATTGTAGTCAATTACATTTCACTGGTGGGTTAAGATATTAAGTCAGTCAAGTTTCTATCTTCCTTTTATAATTCAACACCGAAGAATTATAATGTCTGCAAAGCACTGTCATGGGAAAGTTGTGTAGGCCTAATCTTCACTGCAGTGGTCTTCTGCTCCATTCCTACAATATCACCAGACAGAATGTTGCTCCTCCCAGAACCAGCACCTCCATCCAACCCAACTGCAGGAAGCATTGCGCCTTTTTGGATTAAACAGCTCCAGTAATGATATTCTATTATAACCAGAAAGCATTACAATATCACTCAAAACGACCTGTTGTCACGCCCCCGCCTCGCCAGCCCCGCCTTCGTCCTGCTACCACGCCCTCTGACCCTGACTCAGATTCTCCTGCTACGTCCCAGAGGGCGCAGCGGGAACTGCACTCTCACCAGCCTCAGCCACAAGCCGGGCGTGGTCCCACTCCACACCTGCCTGACGTCACCAATAAGCCTCAGCCACGAGCCGGGCGTGGTCCCACTCCACACCTGCCTGACATCACCAATCAACCTCAGCCACGACCCGGGCGTGGTCCCACTCCACACCTGCCTGACGTCACCAATCAGCCTCAGCCATGAGCCGGGCGTGGTCCCACTCCACACCTGCCTGACGTCACCAATCAACCCATCTCAGCCAGGTTAAGAAGCCGGGCTACTCAGCAGTCAGACCAACCTAGTGGGCATCACGTCTCTAGCTTTAACCTAACCTGCATTCATCCAAACCCTACCTCACCCTTTTTGTTTTCCTTTGTCCTAGTCTGACCTCCCTGCCACTGCCTGAACCTTGCCTGGAGAACCATGTTCCTGCCTGAACCTTGCCTGGAGAACCCGTTCCTGCCTGAACCTTGCCTGGAGAACCACGTTCCTGCCTGAACCTTGTCTGGAGAACCACGTTCCTGCCTGAACCTTGCCTGGAGAACCACGTTCCTGCCTGAACCCTCCTGCCTGAACCTTGCCTGGAGAACCACGTTCCTGCCTGAACCCCACGTCTGTCTGACTGCCACGTTCCTGCCTGAACCTTGCCTGGAGAACCACGTTCCTCCCTGAACCCCACGCCTGTCTGACTACCACGTTTCTGCCTGACCAATAAACGTGCCCCAACGTGGGCTTGTCCCTTGTCCCCCTACGCCTATCATGTCTGCTCTTGGGTCCTCCTCCACCAGCCCAACACCTGTTATGACTCCAGCCTCTCCACCTCCACCTCCCCAGAGTCCCCCTGTTCACCGTGCGCTCAGCTCCCTCTCCTGCAGATGGACCCTGACGGCCCCGCCAGCACAGTCTCTCTGCTCACTCATATTACAGGACCAGCACTATATTATACATCCTCTATCCCTTTAGGACTCATATTACAGGACCAGCACTATATTATACATCCTCTATCCCTTTAGGACTCATATTACAGGACCAGCACTATATTATACATCCTCTATCCCTTTAGGACTCATATTACAGGACCAGCACTATATTATACATCCTCTATCCCTTTAGGACTCATATTACAGGACCAGCACTATATTATACATCCTCTATCCCTTTAGGACTCATATTACAGGACCAGCACTATATTATACATCCTCTATCCCTTTAGGACTCATATTACAGGACCAGCACTATATTATACATCCTCTATCCCTTTAGGACTCATATTACAGGACCAGCACTATATTATACATCCTCTATCCCTTTAGGACTCATATTACAGGACCAGCACTATATTATACATCCTCTATCCCTTGAGGACTCATATTACAGGACCAGCACTATATTATACATCCTCTATCCCTTTAGGACTCATGTTACAGGACCAGCACTATATTATACATCCTCTATCCCTTTAGGACTCATATTACAGAACCAGCACTATATTATACATCCTCTATCCCTTTAGGACTCATATTACAGGATCAGCACTATATTATACATCCTCTATCCCTTTAGGACTCATGTTACAGGACCAGCACTATATTATACATCCTCTATCCCTTTAGGACTCATATTACAGGACCAGCACTATATTATACATCCTCTATCCCTTTAGGACTCATATTACAGGATCAGTAGAATATTGTGTACATGGTAAATTGTAAATGGACTGCACTTATATAACGCTTTTATCCAAAGTGTTATACAATGGCCTCTCATTCACACACCAATGGTGGTATCTGCCATGCAAGGCGCTAGCCTGCTCACTGGGAGCAGTTTGGGGTTCAGTGGTAAGTAGTAACGTATGGCCAGCCGGTCATTATGTTAAAACAAGAGCCCTTCAGTGTGTTAGAAAACCCCTCAGCTTCACCTGGGGATTCTGAACACACTGTCAGACTCTTCTTTTCCAGACGTCATCTCTTACTTATTTGATAAACTCCTTCTCTGAAAAGGATGGCTCCACAGATCTGTCATACTTGATTTTCATGATAAACATGCTATGATGCAAATCTTAATGTTTAAATCCTTTTATAGAATAACATGTCACCTTTGTTAAATAACATCAGTGGTTCATATTCACCTTTTCTCATCGAGGGTCTTTCCATCACTGAAGTTGATAGGACGATACATAGACCTGTCACTCTTCATGGACACACAGCTGGGTCCAGGTGAGGCTGGTCTCTGCTGTTTGATCCTGTCAAAGACACAGAGACATCACCAGAGTATTATCAGCTGGAACTGCTGTGTTTGTTCGAGTGGAAATGTAAATCAATATGAACCATGAAAAAGACGCCCATATGAAAGTAACTTCACCCCATACAAGCCTACACATGATGACATCAGCCCACACGTGATTAAATGAATAAAACGGTCACTTGCAATCTACAAAGTAGCAGGAGGCAAAAGCTGCTCATCTGGACAAGGACACATGCAACAACAACGCAGGTCATCACCGCTCAGGACAAGGGGTGTAAATCAGCGTGTCTACCCGGGGTTGGTGTTTACATCACTGCTGATCAGAGCTGGAGCTGAGAAATACCCGTGTCTACTGCAGAGTCAGCAGACATGAGACTGAATGATGAGTGTTCCCTTCACCACTGAAGACTGAACACACGTTAGTGGGTGTTGGTGGGGTTTTGGACTCATGTAAAAAGGATTTATGACTATCTCTATCTAGGGCCATCTAGTGGTGTGTGTGTGTGTGTGTGTGTGTGTGTGGGTGTGTGTGGGTGTGTGTGTGTGTTCTGCTAGAGATGGGGCTAGGATTCAGAAGTCAAGTTTGGTGTATAGTCAGCTGAACAGCTCTGAGAGACAGAGAGACACAAGGAGTCACACAGAGACAGAGATTTAGAGACATACAGAGAGAGAGAGAGAGAGAGAGAGAGAGAGAGAGAGATAGATACAGTAGATAGATAGATAGATAGATAGATAGATAGATAGATAGATAGATAGATAGATAGATAGATAGATAGATAGATAGATAGATAGATAGATAGATAGATAGATAGATAGATGTCACCTTTATTAAATAACATCAGTGGTTCAATATGAACCATGAAAAAGATTGGAGGAATGTCTGAGTGGGAAAGGATGGCTATCAAGGTGGGTGTCGGTAAGAACACACAGGAGATGCTGGGTAACCTTTGACCTCTTTACAGGTGAAGCTCCGCCCTCTACACCTGGGTGGGTGGGACAGTGGCTGGGCAGCCAGGAGGGACAGAGAGTTGGTCGGCTCTTTTAGGATTTTTAACACGCCCCTGTCTCAGAAGCACATTTCCCCTCCTGGTAGGGTGGGTTTGATCCCGCTACAGCCTTCTCCCCTGTCTCCCCTTCTCCTCACCCCTCTCACCCCTACTGTCTCAATAAAGAGGAAACTAGCATCTCACCTTCATTACAGGATATGAAATAACAGCACAAGAATAGTACATCATTTAATGGACAATTAATTAGCATCTGCATTAATCAGTTGGTGAGAACTATATCTATTAATAATTAGCTCTGCAGGATCTGGGTTGAGATCTACATTATGCAGATGCCACTGGTATTGTCCTACGGTTGTCAAAGCTAACTAACAAGTTTGTGTGAATGTCATCCACAGTACTCCACCCTGGTGGCAGTTGGTGCTTTTAAATTCATACCCGTTTTCTAACTTGTCACTACAGTTTCTCCTACGGTTCCCAGGATTCCTACAGTGTAAATATCTCAGCTGTGACATTTATTCTTCTTGAGATAGAGCTGTCTGAAGCAGGCCATGTTTTCCTCATGCCTGCCCTCTAGTGCTGGTGTGCAACGGTATTGCTTTTCATAAGTTAGAGTGGTGAGCAAGTCATGAGATTAGACACCAAACCCCACATACCAACATCTCACTCACTGAGGTAATTTGAAGAGGGTGAATATTAATTGATGACTACTTTGACAAGGTTGATAAGAATCTGGTCAATATGAGGCAGGAAACGCACAGTAGGGTCTATAAGTTGAGCTGAAGGTAGAGGTTAATAATGACTGACTACAGAGGTAATCATAGATGTTGGTGCAGTTTATGTTTTAGTATAAAACAGTTTAATAACAACAATCTGAAGTTCCTACCGTGACTCAGTGGTAAGATCTCCTTCTCTGAAGCTGATTGGTCGATCCATAGACCTGTCACTCTTCATGGACATACAGCTGGGTACAGGTGAGGGTGGTCTCTCCTGCTGGATTGAGCTTCAACACAACAGAGAGAGACCTTCAGTCTCTCATGTATTCTGACTAAAGATGATGTCATCATATCACTGCTGAGCTCTGAGATGGAGACCAGTCATGAACAGTTCTGGATTCTCATCTTACCTCTTAGCTTTGGTGTCCGTGTGATGTTCCCCAGAGAGACTCATTTCAGAGGCAGTGTTCTCCTCCTCTCTCTCTCCAGAGAGACTCATTTCAGAGGCAGTGTTCTCCTCCTCTCTCCACAGAGAGACTCATTTTAGAGGCGGTGCCCCTGAAAAGCAGTCAAATTATGAATAGATCCATTGGTAGGTTGATGGTTTATAAAGCAGAGATGAATGTGCATCTTTTTCACATACAGCATGACGCTCTTATGGCACAACAGTCCCAGAACAGCTCAGTGACAACATGATGTCAACAACAAAAAACAAACATCTTTATTTGTCATGCGGTGAGACACACGCAAATCACACGATGTAGGTGGCGAAACACACAACACACACACACAATGGCTGGAGCATCTCCACTGTCATGAGAGAAGCTGCCTCCCTCAGAAACCTGTCCAGCTCCTCCTAGAGAGACTGGGCAGCTCAGTGAGTAGAAGGAGCAGGAACGTGGTCCTGGTTGTCAGAGAGACTGGGCAGCTCAGTGAGTAGAAGGAGCAGGAACGTGGTCCTGGTTGTCAGAGAGATTGGGCAGCTCAGTGAGTAGAAGGAGCAGGAACGTGGTCCTGGTTGTCAGAGAGACTGGGCAGCTCAGTGAGTAGAAGGAGCAGGAACGTGGTCCTGGTTGTCAGAGAGACTGGGCAGCTCAGTGAGTAGAAGGAGCAGGAACGTGGTCCTGGTTGTCAGAGAGACTGGGCAGCTCAGTGAGTAGAAGGAGCAGGAACGTGGTCCTGGTTGTCAGAGTGCACCAGAGCTCACTGGGAACAACACTATATTCCACTACTATGCATATTCTGGATCTGCATTTACAACGTTGCTCTAACATTTTTCCACTGCTGAATCACCAAATTTCCCCCTAGAGGGATCATTAAAGTCATCCATCCATCCATCTCTAATCTGTCCTCAGTGTTTAGTGCGGGCTACTGGCTGGCTATTCCTTTGCTCAATTATAGCCACTGCCCCAGCAATAGAAGAGTTGTTTTAACACATCTTCGTCGTGGGTCCAGGCAGATGAAGATGAGTCAGTTTGTTCAACTATCCTACAGCTAGGACTCTATTGCTCCTCAGTTCAACTCAACTGTATTGCAGAGTCAGGGTGATAAATCAAGACACATCAGACAATACCTTCTTCACTACCCTTGGTTTATATGCAGCACAGATCAATTACTACAGGTGTGGCCAGATTGACAATCAGTGGTCATGTTGTCAATCAAAATCAGTTCAATCAGTTCATTCAGTAATGTTACAGGGCTCCGTTTCCATGTAATCCATAATGGGTGCTCTAAATTATCTTCGCCAGCAGGTGTCAGTAGTGTATAAAGCATTTTATGAGGCCTCGAATAGACCTAATGGATCTAGGGACGCGGAAGTGGCGATAGATAGGGCGGTAGATTCGACGTGTTTGGTTCCGGTGAGATTGCATAAACTGTACTCTGACTGTATCAACATGTCTACTAGTTCGGATGGTGGTGGTGGTAGTGGTGGGTACAGGACACAAATGGAGTGGAGTGTGGCGAGGCCGAGGAGGAGCTTGAAGAGGAGAGATCGGGGGCAGGGTTCGGGAGGTAGTGAGTCCGAGGGCGGCTGTGTGAAGCAGTCGAGACTCGGTGGAGGTAGCTCTCGGATGAGCCCCGGTCGTGTCGTGGAGTGGAAGGTAATTGTGGAGTTTGATCAGGATGGCGGGCACTGTCATCCCCTTAAACTGACTACGACGATCGAGAAAGAGATAGGGAAGGTGAAGTTTGCTCGGTTTCTCGGCAATAGGCGAGTATTGATTTGTACTAACAGCGAGATACAGAGTAGCAAGATCCTGGGGTTGTCGTCGCTTGGCGGGGAAAGGGTGAAGGCTTATGTTCCGGGTGCAATGGCACGGTTGAAGGGTGTGATTTCGGGTATGCCTGTGAGTGTGTCTATGGAGGAGATCAAGAAGGAGCTGCGTGGAGGCAAGGTGGTTGAGGCCACTAGACTTATGAGCAAGAGGGATGGCGCGCTGACGGCCACCTTGTCAGTGGTTCTTCAGTTTGAGAAAGCCCTTCCTCCATCAGTGCAAATGGGTTACGTGAGGTATAGTGTGAGGGCGTTCATCCCCAAGCCGCTCAGATGTTTCAAGTGCCAGAGAATGGGGCACACAGCACAGCAGTGTAAGGGTCAGGTTAGATGCGCCCGTTGCGGGGGCCAACATGAGTATGGGAAGTGTGAGGTAGATGCCAAGATGCGTTGTTGTAATTGCGGGGGTGAGCACAGTGCTGCATATGGTGGATGTGTAGCGCAGATTGAAGCCAGGGAGGTCCAACGGGTTAAGGTGGTGACAGGGGTTTCATACACGGAGGCACTGAAGACGGTTAGGGCGGCGGGGCCGAGCAGCAGGCCTCCTAGTGGTGTGACTGAGAGTGCTGCAGTGCAGAGTGTTGGTCCTGTGCCGGTCAGGCGGCCCCAGCCCCAAGCTCCAGCTCCACCGCCTAGTGTGTGTTCCCACAAATGTAGTGTTGGCGATGGCACACTGGTAGTGGGCAAGGTGGATTTTGTGGCCTTCATCTGTCATGTCATGAATGTTGCAGCACAGCATAAAGGGAAGAGCGATAAGATCAAAGCCATTGTGGAGGCAGCCGAAAGATTCCTTGCGGTGACGGAGGTTAAAGCGGAACAGATCCATGCTTTGTTGAATAAACCAGTGGATAATGGGGAGGGTTGACACCTTACTGATGGTGCTTCACATTCTGCAGTGGAATGCTAGGAGCCTTGTAGCCAATGGCCAAGAATTGAAGAAGTATATATATGAGTTAGATGTAGTTCCTGATGTTGTGTGTGTGCAGGAGACTTGGCTGCGGCCTCAGTTGGATTTTGTGATCCCCGGGTTCAGGTCTGTAAGGAAAGATCGGGTGCACAATCAAAGTGGTGGGGGGTGTGCGACTTTTCTGAAAGATGGGGCTAGCCTATAGGGAGGTGCCCTCTCCTGTGGATGTTGAATGTGTTTTGGTTGATTTGTGCAGCCCGCGGGAGGGGGGCAATATTAGGGTGGTCAATTTCTACAATCCGTGTAAGTCGCTTACAGTGGACATGTTCCAGGACATAGCTGGGGCGGTGTCTAGGAAGGAATTGTGGGTTGGGGATTTTAATGCACACAACAGTTTATGGGGCAGTCTTCATACAGACAGTAATGGTCAGGTGGTGGAAGACGTGTTGGATGGAAGGTCGCTGGTCTGCCATAATGATGGGCAGGGCACGAGGCTTGATGTGAATAGGGGTACAATGTCCTGCCTGGATCTTACGCTGGTGTCAAGTAGTCTGGTGACGGCCTGTGAGTGGCGCGTTAAGACCGAGTCGTCTATTGGGAGTGAACACTTTCCAGTTCTCACGGTTGTTCGTGCGAGTGTGTATGTGCAAGACGGGTGTGCACTTACTGGGTGGTGTTTCGGGAAGGCTGACTGGGAGGTCTTTAGGTTGTCTTGTGAGGGCACGGCTCATCTGGTTGCTCTTGAAGGTAGCATAGAGGACTGCGCAGCTGAGATGGCTGGTCATATTTTGAATGCTGCCACTGTGAGTATACCAAGACGGTTGACCCAGCGTAGGAAGAAGGTGGTGCCGTGGTGGAATGAAGAATGCAGTAGTGCGGTTCGAGCGCGGAACAAGGCTCTTAGAGTTTTGAGGAGGGACCTGTCGCCCGAGAATTTGGTTGCCTACAAACGGAGTAGGGCTGTTGCTCGTAGGGTGGTGAAAAGCACAAAAAAGAGGACATGGACGGAATTTTGTTCCTCTATTGGAAGGAATGTGCAGCTGGGAGAAGTCTGGTCCATGTTTAAGCGAATGAGTGGGTCGAGGGCATCAGTCCGTATTCCAGCACTGAATGTTGGGGAGAGGCTGGCAGTGTCTGATAAAGAGAAGGCGGATATGTTGGGTCGTGCTTTTGCTGCAGTGCATAGTGGGGAGCACCTGGATGAAGTGCATAGGCAGCAGAAGATCTGCACTCTTAGTAGACATGGGAATGTGTGGGATCGGAGAGGTGAGTTTGGGTCAACTCTAGATGTGGACTTTACAATGACAGAGCTCAAATTAGCTTTGCAGGGTACTGGGTATTCAGCCCCTGGGCAGGACCAGTTATGCTATGCCATGTTCCGACAGCTACCCGTGGCATCTTTGCAGCTAGTACTGAGATTTTTTAATATAATCTGGAGTGAGGGCATCTTGCCATGTGGGTGGAAGAGTGCAGTGATTTTGCCGTTTCATAAGCCTGGGAAGGACCCTGCTGTGCCTGATGGCTACAGGCCCATCGCATTGACTTCTCATTTGTGCAAATGGATGGAGAAGATGATAGTTCGCAGGCTGTGTCATGTGCTGGAACGGAGAGGGCTACTGAGTCACTGTCAGAGTGGATTTAGGAAAGGGCGTTCCACGCTGGATGCTCTGGTTGGAGTCTGCTCTGATGTTGAAAAGTCAATGAAAATGAAGGAGGGGATGGTGATAGTGTATTTTGACATTGAAAAGGCGTACGACTCTATGTGGAGGGATGGGCTACTTATCAAGTTGAGTCGTTTGGGTATTGTGGGGAGGTTGTACAATTGGGTTATGGACTTTTTAACGGGTAGGACATTTAGAGTCAAGGTGGGTGCGGACGTCTCAGAGCTGTTCAGCATAGTGAATGGTATCCCTCAAGGGAGTGTGATCAGCCCGGTGTTGTTTAATGTGATGATTAATGATATTTTTGCGAACCTTGAGGGATGCATCAAGTCGGCTCTTTATGCAGACGATGGGGCCATTTGGATGAGGGGAAGGAATGTGCCGTACATGTTCGGGAAGCTGAAGCAGGCAATTGAGAAGGTGGAAAGGTGGTCTTATGAGTGAGGGTTCAAACTGTCAGCGAGCAAGTCCTGCTACATGGTGTTCACTAATAAGCGCAAGCTCGAGGCTGGGGGGCTCATGCGCTATGGTCGGCCTCTGGAGTTGGTTACAGAGTTTAAATACCTGGACCTGTGGCTCGACAGCAGGTTTACATGGGCAGTACACATTCGCCACTTGGAAACCAAGTGCAAAAAGGTTGTCAATCTACTGCGTGCTGTGGCTGGGTGTGACTGGGGGGCAGCAACGCAGTCAATGCTGGACATTTATAGGGCACTGATGAGGTCAGCTCTGGACTATGGGGGTGTGGTGTATGCAGCGGCAGCTAAGTCTACGTTGCTTAAAGTGGATCGGTTGCAATACAGGGCTCTGCGGATCTGTTTGGGAGCTATTAGATCTACCCCAAATAATGCGGTGCTCGTAGAAGGTGGAGAAATGCCACTGGAGCTCAGGCGGGAGAAACTGGCGCTGGCCTACTGGGTTAGGCTGCAAGGGTGTGGGGACGACCACCTTGCTAAGCTCACGTTGCGGGATTGCTGGGAACTCAATAGGTTCCAGGGGACTGGGTTTGGGTGGACTATTGAAGCCACAGTGAGGGACTATGGGCTGGAGGGGATGGAGTTCACTAGATCCGCCCCAGTTAGTTGGGTGCCCCCTTGGCCCTTCCCTGAAGTGACCGTGGACAGGCGCGTTCTGGAGAGAAAACATGGATGGCAGCCGGGTGAAGCGGGTATGAACACGGGCATGTATCTGCGTGCGAGTTACTACGGGTGTGTGGATGTTACGTCCCCTACTCAGGTGTAATAAAGGTGTAATAACCAGGGGGGAGAAAGAATGAATGTAATAACTAGGGGGAGAGGGGAACGCAACAGCCTGTGTCTAGACGCACCGGGCCGATGTAACAAGACAGTACTATGGGGATGGATTGCTGTACGGAACCAGGCAGGGAAAACCAAAGATACCGTTCGTCACAAAAAAATGATTTATTACCGGCCACAACAAATGACAATGAACAGAAACACCACAAGATGACAAAACCACAAAGGGGGAAATAAATGTGACAGCGGCTGGTGATTTGGTCCGCAACTCGGCAAACCCCGAAATGCGCTAGGGGGCAAAATAACTAAAAAAACTTTTTTTTTCGTTTTTTGTTTTTTTGTGTATTACCAAAGTTGAAGTTGTGAAGAACCTACTTACTATAACAGACAACAGTTTTAGGTTCACGAAATACGTTTAATTAGTCTGCAAACTAAGCTCGTTTTTAGCTGATTTCGAGCCGGGCTTGGGGGCGGGCAGATCGATTAGCATGATTTGGTTTCATTGGCTATTGCTTCCGGGTTCTCCACCCCCCAACCCTTCCCCAACACGCCCGCTTTGTTTACATTCAGTCCCAAGTTAAACGATGGATGCTACAGCTTTTGCTAAAGAGAAGACGGGGATGGCATCTAGGACATGGAAAGAGTTTTAAGAGCAGCTAAAACTCCAGCAGAGCAGGACTCGTTCGTATACGGAGTTTTATTCTTGATGACCTGTGATACAGAGATGACTGTAACAAAGCAAGTTGCTACCAAGCGAAACGTCGAACGACGTACCAGATTCACACCACCGCCAAGCATTCTGCTTTGCTTTGGGGTAAGCTGATCTTTATACTATCTGTGCTGTTTACATTACATTAACGTTAGTCGTTGAGCAGTAGCTCCTTTCTAAACAAGTGACTAAGTCTAGCTAGCATAAGGCACTAGCACTAACTAACAAAGGCTAGCTTGCTAACGTTAGCTAACATGCTAGTTAGCTGAGCTAGCCCTTTGTTCCTAAACTAGCCTGCGTGGCAGCTAATATAGAGCTAGGTAGCTATATTATAGAGAGAAACAGAATGAGAGAGCATGAGCTATGGTAGTCTGACTCCTTTTTCTTTGTTTTGGTTACAGGATGAGCAAAAACCAGCTCCAGCTTGTAAGGAATTGCAGCTCTCCCTTCATACCAGCCAGCAAGAAGATCACTATGCACTACAGCTTTGATTTTGCACAACAGGTGAGAATACGTTCATCCTATCATGCATTAGCTAGTCTATTTAATCAACACATTCTGGTACTATTTTATCTATATGGAGTGCCAGTACTGTGGGCAATAGTTTAATGTACTTTCTTCCTTCTATTCTATTGCAGTTTTGATGCTGAAAGACCTGGCTTGGTTGTGGCCAGAGAACACCGTGATGCACCGGCAGTCGAGTTTCAGCTGCTGCGCAAGCCTGATGTCCTGCCCCCCAGAGAAGGTCTTCTTGTGCAAGCCCCACCCGGACTGGACATGGCCAGACAGACGTATCTCTTTGACAAGATCAGAGAGTTCTGCTCTGATGAGGGACGAGACGTCACATGTCCCCGCCAAACTCCACAGCAACTCAGAACAAGACTGTCCGCTTGTAGATTCACTGCAGATCATCAGGACAGACAGCACTGCAGGAGAAAGGCCACAGCCTTTCCTGTTTTCCTGTTTGTATACTGAAGCGTTGCTTGTTCTCTTGCACAGACTTGCCCACACTTGCACAGACTGCATTGTTAGAATATTGAATACTGAGCTGAGTACTGTTGTTATTACCTTGAGTATTGAGCTGGGGACTGTTATTACTTTGTTGTACACTTGATCACAATGAACACTATGCACCTTGTCTATAAAACAGACAACTGACTGTACACTTTAACACTTAGACTGTTGCCTTTTTTTGTACACTTAACTACTTATGCTTGTACTTTATATCATGTATGTGACAATAAAGAACGTTAAATTTGAACTTCATCTTATATTGTTCTTAACTGCATTCACAACACAAGATTAATACTGACTCAAAGAGTGTGGGGTCATCAGTGAGAGAGCACCTCACTTGGCAGCCACTCAGGTAATACCCCAAGTTGACAGCCACTCTGACAGATAATGACAAATCGTCCAGTGGGGGAGTGGCTGGGGGAGGGGTTACCAGGCTATTGTTCACGTCCATTACCTGGCAGTCAGAGGTGTGAAAATGTTGGAGAACATTGGAGGGAGATTTCTCAGCTAACTTGATTTGGCAGTTCTAGCATTCAAATAATATGAATAATAATACTCGCGCTCACATTCTCTGCGCTACGATCGGATTGTTGGTGCCTAGAATATTGTCTGCAATATGGCTGAATATTTGTCAGATTTAGAGGATCTAGAAAATGAATTAGAATATGACGGACGTCCATATCGTTTTGAGCCAGAGTATACGGACGTCCGTGGAGAGCAAAGGAAGCCTGTGGAAGCTGAGATTTGTCCAGGTAGTCATTTTGTTTGGACAATTTGGGTACACGCAAAAACGAACCATTGCTGACGAATGACGACGACAATATTCTAGGCACCAACAATCCGATCGTAGCGCAGAGAATGTGAGCGCGAGTGTAGCCTACAGACGGAGAATAGCCAGTCTGTGCGCTGGCCTGTGCGCATGCGTGCTGGAGCAAGTGGGGGAGAGGCGTGTAAAGATCATATTACAGAGGCTAAAGACACCGTATTTGAAAACAAAAACAACAATGGCTCGCGTTGAGGAATCTCAACTGTCGATTCATCCAATCTGATTGATGAAAACAACCGTTTAGCGGCCGAAAATGGATTTTGAGAAACTGCATTCCCTTTGCCCCGTCCGACGCCATTACATGGATATACTGGCTCGCGCTGGATTTTAAATTTCTTCTACAGGCCTCCGAACAACACAAAAGTGATCTCGGTGAGTCAAACTTCTTATAATATGTCGTAAATAAGGTCCAGGTTGTCAAAAACGAGCATTTTCCTTTAAAACATAAATTCATTCATTCCAAAAGAACGTTTCTCTCTCTCTAGTTTCGCAGTGCATTTCTTCCCGCCCATTTTAGTTTATTGCAGATTTGTCATAAAATCATGATTCGTTTCGCTAGTGAGGAAGTCGCGTGAGAACCACTTCAAACCAATCATATAGGTAGCAAATCACCTTGGTAACAAAATTATTAGGTGCGTTTACATGGACGGTTTGAATCGGTTTCAAATAGGTTTGGAAGACCAAACCGATTGAAAATATGTCATATAAACACCTCAATCCGACTGAAATGCCCCAACCTGATTGAAATTCCAATCGCTTTCAAGGAGGTAGTTTAAACCTTTTCGAAACCGTTTGGTCCGTCATGTATACTACCTTGAAACGGATTGATGCTGCGTTCTGCGTTCATTCTGCGCATGCTCAAGACTTGACTAATCAAGGCACGCTCGACAGTTCCGTAGTCAGCTGTTTGTAACCATCGTAACGCAATCAGTCACGGCTGCGTGCGCGTTCCAAACATTTGTTTCGTTGTCGCATGTAAACATCCAACCAGTTTACTTTGTATCCCATGTATACGCTGAAGCTGAAATCAGCTTGAAATCAACCAGATTGAAAAATATTTATTCATGTAAACGCACATATTGTAAACAAAATAATTTGCTTTGCGTGGGTCATTCTCTTTTACGACAAAAGCTAACGTAGCCTAGGCTACTGTACACAACCAAAGAATGGCTGGAAAGAAATGCGCAGCTAAAAGAAAATATGAAAACGAACACAGGACATTTTTTACCGAGTGGGGAGAGTAATTTTTTCTTCATAGAACGTAATGGTAAGCCATTCTGTCTGATATGCCAGACATCATTGGGACATTTCAAAGCCTCAAATCTCGAGCCTAGTCCAGTCCAGCCCAACCCAGCCCAGTCCAGTCCAGCCTAACCCAGTCCAGCCCAGCCTAACCCAGCCCAGCCCAGCCTAACCCAGCCCAGTCCAGCCCAGCCTAACCCAGCCCAGTCCAGCCTAACCCAGTCCAGCCCAGCCTAACCCAGCCCAGCCTAACCCAGTCCAGCCCAGCCTAACCCAGCCCAGTCCAGCCCAGCCTAACCCAGCCCAGTCCAGCCTAACCCAGTCCAGCCCAGCCTAACCCAGCCCAGCCCAGTCCAGCCTAACCCAGCCCAGTCCAAAATATATTATGTTCGAAAAATATCTTGTTGTATGTATTAATTTTAAATAAATTAACTTTAAATGTATATTTAATGGACAATAATGTTTTTCTTCTTATTTTAGACGGGGGTGCCTTGGGATTTTAAGTACTTATGAAGGGTGCGGTGACTGAAAAAAAGGTTGAGAAACGCTGGTATATATGGTGTGGCTCTGGGTGGTACCACAGTCATTTTTGTGGCTCTTAGTCTCTGACTGGTTGGCCACCCCTGCTATAGACCCTAACACAGCCCTACCTTCCCTACACCTCTACCCTATAGACCCTAACAATATCTAACTGAAAACAGAACTAGAGGCCCTAACTAGGTATCTATCTAAGCCTAAACCGGAACCTTACCTACCTGCTACAAAAAGACATGGCAGCCGCTCACTCTTACCTAGTGTGTTTAACAGAGGGTTACCTACATGGTGAAAATGTATACCCCAGGGTATCTTACCTAAAGCCCTTCTCCCAGGAGCGCAAGAACACAAGGGCACAGTAAACCCAAACACAACTAGAACTAAGGTAGGTAGGTTGTCAAACAGAAGTAAACAAACAGTAGGCTATAAGAAAACTAAGGTCAATCAACGTCACAATCACATACAACATACCCCTCTGTCTCCCTCTAACAAGCCTAGTCTGGACCCAAATGTTGTCTCTTATTTTAGGCCCATCTCTAAACTGCCTTTTTTGTCCAAAGTACTGGAAAAGATTGTTTCCATTCAGTTGCACTCTTTTTTAGCGATGAATGATGTGTATGAGAAGTTCCAGTCTGGTTTTATTATTGCTCATAGCACTGAAACTGCTCTCTTAAGGATTTTTAATGATATTATTCTTACTGTCGACTCTGGGTGTGCTGCTATCCTGGTTACACTAGATCTGACCGCGGCCTTTGACACTGTGGACCACAAGACCCTTCTTACCCGCCTTGAACAGTGTGCTGGCATTAAAGGTGCTGCTCTCATGTTCCTACAGTCTTACCTGACTGATAGGAGCTTCTCTGTCCAGCTGGGTGAGTTCTCCTCTAGTGTGGCCCCCCTCACCTGCGGTGTCCCCCAAGGATCCATCTTAGGCCCTTTATTATTTTCTTTATATATGCTGCCTCTGGGTTCCATTCTACGGAAACACAATGTGTCTTACCACTGCTATGCTGACGATGTCCAACTGTACCTCCCCCTGAAATTTAACTGTAAGGATTCCTTTAAGCCTGTAACATCTGCGCTAAATGACATCAAGACCTGGATGGACTTAAACTTCCTTAGTCTGAATGATGGGAAGACCGAGGTTATTTTGTTTGGTCATAAAGACAGCCATGTTAGCAACCTAGGGCCCCTCGCTGCCAAGAATCGCTCTTTTATTAAAAGTCTTGGTGTCACTTTTGATACTGGTTTTAATTTTGAGCGACAAATTGGCTCTGTGGTTAAAGGCTCTTTTTTCCAGCTGAGGCTCTTATCCAAACTGAAACCGTACCTCTCTCTTAAGGACCTGGGGCCTCATTTATAAACGTTGCGTAAGTACAAAAGCGTGCGTAACCCATGCTGAGCAACTTTCTACGCAACTTTCGGTATTTATAAAAAACGAGCTGGGTGATAAGTTGGCGGAAGGTGTGCGTAACTCTACGCACACTTCGACCCTCCTTTAACTACGATAAGCACGTTTCTGGAGAAAGGGGAAAACGCGACTCCGATGGCAGAGAGATGAAACTCGGGAAAGTCTGCGAAACACATGACATATTGAATAATAAATACATCGGTCGCTGCAAGAAACCCTCCAATGTGTCACACAGTTTAAACGGAATCAATCGCCACCGTAGCCTAATCACGAAATAATGTCGGCATTGCTTTGGATGTGTCTGTGAATTGACCCATTTGTGTCATAATATAATGTTATGTTGTAGGCCTATTCATTTATAGGCTATTCCGTGAAGCATCACGGGCAGTAGCCTATGAATAAAAGCCACATATAACGTTGATAACACAACACGACACGAGCCTATAGGCTTATCATAGTAATGATTCCGTATGTCGATGGTCTACAACTATAAGGCCTATACCGCACCAAACAAATGTTGCATTCGGCGTTGAAGTATATTTATTCAGTTAATCATTTATTTAGTTAATTATTTGTATGTTTAATTATCCACCTATTCATTTGTTAATGTATTTATGTTGTATTTATAGCCTATATTTTATTAGGCTTTTATGTAAACCCGAATGACCACTGAGGCAAGCCGCAATTACAATGATGTTGAGCGGTGAATGGAAATGTCCTACTTGAGGCAACTGTAGGCTACATTAGGCTATATTGTACATCATCATATATCCTCATATTGTCTTATGATTGTCATGTAGCAGGCATACGAGGAATGTGGGCCTAAAAACGCATGTCATCCCAATGCTCACATGCCGCTTTGGTAGAATTAGCTGTGCGCAAAACAGCGCATGGTGATGCGTCTCCAAGTTGTAAGAACACAAGGGAGCAAGTTAGATTATTAATTTGCCGAATCGTCGTGTGTGTAGCAATAATTACCCTTTATAGAATCACATGAAACTCATCCATGGACCCCATATATTTACAAGACCTCGATACAGGCACTGATATAGCTGGATTATAGTAGGCCATGACGCACGGGGCCTTGGATATGCCGGGACTTGGCACAGATGTTCTAATATGTGCTTGGCTATCCCGCAACATCCATTAGAACACGCAGCTTCTATATGCCTACAGAATGTTTTGAGAAAGTATGTGAAATGCATGATATCCCGGAAAATACACAAATTGGATGCTGCAAAGAACCCTCAGATCTGTTGTATAGTTAAATTGGGGATACTTGCCTTAAGTAGTCACTATAGGCCTACATGTTTGCATTTTTATGGATGCCATTGTAAATTGACCCGTTTATACGTTGATAAGTTAGGCATTTTATTCATGGAACACCCTGTGAAGCCTTAGATTACGTGCAATATAGATCCAAACCCCATTACCCATGCAACAACACTATAGGCTTATAATGATTATCAGTTTGGATATAAGCAGCCACCTAATAAGGCCTACCGCACTAAACGAATGCCAATATAGCCTGCATGATAGATAATTCATTATCTAACAGACCACTCAGGCCTAACAGGTGCTCTTATCAGTCGTGCACATGTGAAATCATCGTTCCGAAAATATACTTTTGCGGCGTCTCTACCTCGTTGACCAATACCTCCACCTCGCATCGGTAAAATGTATCTTTCTCTTTCTGCCTTTTGCACTCGGCTCCATTGTCGTTGCATATGTATAGGCGTATCACTGACCATTTATAGGCAATTGTGGGCGTTAATTGGGGTGTGATCAGAACGCGCGTTCACGTGCGCCAAGTTAAGTTTTGACTGTGATTTATAAAGGGCAGCTGGCGTAGGCGTGCCTGAGTGAACACGGGTTGTGATACGCAGCGTTTTATAAATCGGAGATTTTTTGTGCGTATATTTTAGTAATCACTTAGCTAAGCTAACTTAGTTACGTGGATTCTACGCAATGTTTATAAATGAGGCCCCTGGAGACAGTCATCCATGCTTTTATTTCTTCAAGATTGGACTACTGTAATGCCTTGTATGTGGGCCTTGACCAGCGGTCACTGAGGCGCCTGCAATTGGTCCAGAATGCTGCTGCGCGCCTCCTGACTGGAACCAAGAAGCGGGACCACATCACACCGGTGCTGGCCTCCCTCCACTGGCTTCCTGTTCGCTTCAGGATTGATTTTAAAATCTTAATGTTTATTTTTAAGGCTCTACATGGTTTGGCCCCCCACTATCTGGCTGAACTGATTCAAGTTCGGGCGACATCTAGAACCCTGAGGTCCTCCTCCGAGACTCTTTTAATAGTCCCTAGATCGAGACTTAAAGGAAAATGCTCGTTTTTGACAACCTGGACCTTATTTACGACATATTATAAGAAGTTTGACTCACCCAGATCACTTTTGTGTTGTTCGGAGGCCTGTAGAAGAAATTTAAAATCCAGCGCTAGCCAGTATATCCATGTAATGGCGGCGCACGGGGCACTGAGAATGCAGTTTCTCAAAATCCATTTTCGGCCGCTAAACGGTTGTTTTCATCAATCAGATTGCATGAATCGACAGTAGAGATTCCTCTACGCGAGCCATTCTTTCGGTTTTCAAATACGTGGTCTGTAGCCTCTGTAATATGATCTTTACACGCCTCTCCCCCACTTGCTCCAGCACGCATGCGCACAGGCCAGCGCGCAGACTGGCTATTCTCCCTCACATTCTCTGCGCTACGATCGTAGTTGGTGCCGAGAATATTGTCGTCGTCATTCGTCAGCAACAATCCGATCGTAGCGCAGAGAATGTGAGGGAGAATAGCCAGTGTAAAGATCATATTACAGAGGCTACAGACCACGTATTTGAAAACCGAAAGAATGGCTCGCGTAGAGGAATCTCTACTGTCGATTCATGCAATCTGATTGATGAAAACAACCGTTTAGCGGCCGAAAATGGATTTTGAGAAACTGCATTCTCAGTGCCCCGTCTGCGCCATTACATGGATATACTGGCTCGCGCTGGATTTTAAATTTCTTCTACAGGCCTCCGAACAACACAAAAGTGATCTGGGTGAGTCAAACTTCTTATAATATGTCGTAAATAAGGTCCAGGTTGTCAAAAACGAGCATTTTCCTTTAAGACCAAGGGTGACCCGAGCTTTTGCGGTGGCTGGCCCTAAGCTCTGGAACAGCCTCCCTCCACACATTAGACACGCACAGAACCTAGGGCTCTTTAAGTCTCAGCTTAAAACGCACTTGTTTTCACTGGCTTTTGAGGCCTGATAGCCTACATCCCCTGTCCTGTTTTGTGTCCTGTCCTTTTATTGTTCTGTGATTATGTGCACTTTATTCAGTTTTTTGTTTTAGTTTATTTTATATATTGTACAGCACTTTGGTGCAACTTCGGTTGATTTTAAACGTGCTTTATAAATAAAGTTGACCTTGACCTTAACAAACAGGGAACACAGACACATAGGGGGAAGGCCGCCTGCTGATTGGGCAGGAGATGATTGGGGGAGTTGATTGCTGATGGCAGCCAGGTGGATGCAGTGGCAGCCAGGAGGATGGCAGGAGACAATGATTGACAGGATGAATGACAAGGGAGGGTGCACACAGCATGGACAGACACCTGGGGGAGACAAACATGAACAGTAACAAAGCACAGGACAGACACAATACGTAACACCCCCACCCTTAAAGAACAAACCTGTGGGTTTGTGACAATGCTTTCAAGACAAATCTCAATGAACTCAATGTACTGTATAACCTTGTTTGGCCATAGCAAAAAAAACAACAAAGGCCCTGGCAAAATGCCCGGTCATATGTGCTATACTAACAAAAAAACTGCTTCAAAAACAAAGCACCAAAAATAATGAGCCTACATTACCTCATGGACTCATTTTAGCAGTGGACCCGAGAGAGGGCATCAGCCACGACATTCTCGGACCCCTTTTTGTGGCGCACCACCAATGGAACACCCTGAACCAGTAACGCCCACCGCATAAGGCGCTGTTTATGGTTATACACGCGGTTTAAGAATACCAACGGGTTATGGTCTGAAAACTTCAATCTGATACGGGCTGGACCCAAGGTACACCTCAAAGTACTGTAAAGCTAACAATAATGCCAACGTCTCTTGCTCGATGGTTGAGTATCTGGATTGGGCTTTGGTGAACTTACGTGAGAAATAGCAGACGGGATGATCAACTCCGTCTGCGTCTTCCTGTATGAGTACAGCACCCGCACCTACAGCACTCGCATCCACCTCCATCTTAAATGCTTTGTTGAAATCTGGGGCAGATAGAACAGGAGAGCTACACAGTAATGCTTTAACTGACTCGAATGCAGCTTGACACTCAGCAGACCACCGATAGAACACAGATGGACTGAGCAACCCAGTGAAAAAGTTACGACAGAATCCTCTATAGTAGCCAGCCATCCCTAAAAACCTGCGCAGCTGTCTGCGAGTAGCAGGGGCTGGGAAGTCAGCGGTGGCTGAGACTTTTGCCGATACAGGGCGCACCTGACCATGTCCTACCTCCTTCCCGAGATAGGTAACTGTGGCCTCACCAAACTCGCACTTGGCCAAGTTGACAGTTAAGTGGGTGTCGGCCAACCGTTGGAACACTACCTGCAAGGAATTCAGATGATCTGCCCAGTTGGCAGAGTGTATGACCAGGTCATCTAAATAGGCTGTGCAGTTAGGCACACCAACCAAGACTGTGTTAACCAGGCGCTGGAAAGTGGCTGGTGCGTTACACATGCCAAACGCCATCACTGTATACTGGAGGAAGTTATCTGGAGTGACAAAGGCTGATATCTCTGAAGCCCGAGCTGTTAATGGGACCTGCCAATAACCCTTTAGCATATCAAGTTTACTGACAAAGGTGGCATTACCAATAGTATCTACACAGTCATCTGTGCGGGGTAAGGGAAAAGAGTCGGGGGTGGTAACGGCATTCACCTTACGATAATCTGTGCAGAACCTGCTTGTACCATCTGGTTTGGGAATCAGAAGACAGGGAGAACTCCACGGACTTGTACTGGGAACGGCTAAACCATGTTCCAACAAATAAGCAACCTCCTGTTGCATGACTTTTCGTTTGGCCTGATTAACCCTGTATGCATGTTGCTTAATCGGGAGCGCATCACGGACCTCAATATCATGCGTCAAAACAGACGTGCGCGAGGGAACATCGGAGAACAGACAGGGAAAAGACTTGACCACATTCACTATGTCATCCTGCTGCTGTGGGGTTAAATGTGTCAAATGCTCACGGAGAGAGCCCAACATTTCTGAGTTGCTTAGCCTAGCACACTGCTGTGGCAGGTTGCGCAGGATAAAACCATCCGCATCAACAGCATCACTGAGAGCTGTGACATTTAAAACTGGAACACTGGCAACCTCATGGAGCTCACTTTCACTTTCTCTGGCGTGATACAATTTGAGCATGTTTATATGACACACGCGGGACTGACGTCTCCTGTCAGGGGTCTGTATCACATAGTCAGTCTCACTGAGTGGTCTGTCAACGACATAAGGACCACTAAAACGAGCTGACAGTGCGGAACCAGGAACAGGCAACAACACTAATACTTTATCTCCTGGTTGGAGAGACCGCTGGATAGCAGTTTTGTCAAAATGAGACTTCATCTTGATCTGAGAGGAAGACAACGCTTCTCTTGCTAAGGCACACGCCTCATGTAGTCGCCCCCTAACTTGACTGACATAATCCAAAACACTTTGGGGACCAGGATCTGTGGACATCATCTGATCCTTCAGCACCTTCAACGGCCCACGCACAGTATGGCCAAAGACTAAGTCTGCGGGACTGAATTTAAGGGATTCCTGCACTGTTTCACGGACGCCAAATAACACAAATGGGATCCCTTCATCCCAATCCTTGCTAGTGTCAAAACAGTACTTGCGCAGCATAGCCTTGAACGTCTGATGCCACCTCTCCAAGGCTCCCTGACTCTGGGGGTGGTACGCACTGGACACTTTGTGCGTGATGTTGAGGGTCATAAGGACCTGAGTGAACAACTTGGACAGAAAGTTAGATCCTTGGTCTGTTTGGATGACTTTCGGGAGACCAAATGTGGCAAAGAATTTGGTCAGGGCGGCTATAACAACCTTAGAGGTTATTTTACGGACTGGTATGGCCTCTGGGTAGCGGGTAGCAGCACACATGATGGTTATCAGAAACTGGTTACCTGATTTGGTGCGAGGAAGGGGACCCACACAATCGACAATGACCCGCTCGAACGGCTCCCCCATCACGGGAATTGGATAGAGAGGAGCTGGAGAGAGAACCTGGTTAGGCTTACCTACAACCTGACAGGTATGACAGGTTTTGCAATGTGCAGCTACATCTTGTTTCAAGGCCGGCCAAAAGAAATGCCTCAAAATATGGTCATATGTTTTTGTGACTCCTAAATGACCGGACCAGGGACTGTCATGCGCTAAAGCCAATACTTGTGCACGAAACGGCTTCGGGACAACAATTTGCCGCACAGAACTCCAACTGCTTTCGGTTCCCTTCTTAGGCATCCATTTGCGTACGAGGAGTCCATCCTCTACCATGTAAGCTACAGTCGGCTTAGCAGCTTGCTCTGAGCTCACAACAGACAAAAAACAGTTAGCTAAACTAGCATCCTGCTTCTGAGCATTTCTCAATGTATCACTGGTAACAGGAAGCAATAAATCACTGGGTTCTGATTGTATATGCTTGTCTGGGCCTCGTTCTTTAACAAGACGGGGGGGTGACACATCATCATCTGCACTGAATAAGTGACCAAACACTGTGTCCCCTAAGTCACATACCTCTTCGCCCACCCTCCGGGCCTGGGCACGGGTGACCACACAGGCTGGAAACGCAGCAGGGAATTCCTTTCCCAAACTGTCAAGAGAAACTGGCTTGTCAGGAGGAGCAAACACTTCCAGCACAGGTAACACCAACCCACCGGCGATATCATTACCCATGATTAACGTGACTCCTTTCACAGGGAGAGAGGATTGTAGAGCAACTTTAAAGTGACCATTGACCAGTTTGGAGTGCAAGCAAACGTGGTGTAAAGGCACTGGCACATGTCCCATTTCTATCCCTTGTAACAGTACACTGCACCCACATGAGGACACATCTGACCAGGGCAACACATCCGCTAAAATTACAGACTGCGCAGCACCTGTGTCGCGCAGTATACGAATGGGCACCACTTCAGAGCTGTCGTTCAATGACACCGAACCATTGAATATGAAGGGTGCATAGCTCGGATCAGGTGACTCAGAGCGCACTGTGGTGTCTTGAGTTCCAGCAGCAGGCATGGTCCTAATCAACCCTACAGGTTTACGGGGGTTAGAGGAGGGAGAAGACTGATTAGTCCCCTGTATCCGCTGCCTACAGTCTTGTATCAGATGCCCTTTCTTGTGACAGTAGTAACACTTGCGAGTCTCTTTGGGACCAGGAGATGAAACACATCCTGTCTTCTACCAATGCTCACATGCAGTGAGATGAAACACATCCTGTCTTCTACCAATGCTCACATGCAGTGAGATGAAACACATCCTGTCTTCTACCAATGCTCACATGCAGTGAGATGAAACACATCCTGTCTTCTACCAATGCTCACATGCAGTGCCAGTAGATGAAACACATCCTGTCTTCGCCATAAATGAAGTATCGGAATCTCAAGTGGCAAAAATATTAAGATCAAGAACTAAATATTAAGATCAAGAACAAAAGCTCTAAAGCTAAGGATGTGTTTGGGCTGGACTCCTCTTTCCTGAAGAAGCATAGGGAGTCACTCTCAGAGCCCATTACCAAAGTGGTTAATGCCTCTGTTAGAAAGGCTAACACCATTTTTTAAGTCAGGGAATATAAATGAGGTTAGCAACTACAGACTCATTAGCATTCTCCCTATAGTCTCAAAGATAGCTGAGAAGAGTATAGCTGAGCAACTAATCACCCATCTCAACAATAGTCCCTATCCACTTCACCCTATGCAGTTTGGGTTCAGAGCCAACCATTCCACCGAAACCACAAACTGCTTCTTTTTAGAGACTGTAAAAGTGAAAATGGACAAGGGGGGCGTGATTGAAGCCGTGTTTTTAGACCTGAAAAAGGCTGTTGATACCACCAGTCACAATGTGCTCATCAGTAAGCTGTCCATGTTTAATTTTTCACCTCATGCTTTAAATTGGATGAGATCATATCTTGAGGGTAGAACACAATGTGTCAGAATAAATGGTGATCTATCACCCCTCTGGAACATGATGTGGGTGTGCCACAGGGATGGATCCTGGGCCCTCTCCTGTTCAGTCTGTACTGTACATAAATGGCCTGCCCTCTGTCTGCTCTGGTTCTCTAGTCCACATGTATGCCGATGACACAGTCATATATGTGCATGCTAAAAACAAAGCAGAGGCAGCAAGCAAACTCAATGCAACCATGATACAGGTAGTTCAATGGCTCACTGACTGCTGCCTCCACCTGAATGCAAAGAAAACCATCTGTATGTTCTTTGAAACCAGGCCAGGTCAAGCCTGGCTTGTTTTTGTTCAGGACTGGTCGAACGGAAGCTAGTCCAACACTGAACTAGCTGTGAATTGAAATGACAGGAAATAATGTCTGATAAATTAAGGTCCGCCGGGGCCTTGAACCCCCGTCTCCCGGGTGGGAGTCCTGTGCTCTCACCACTACTCTACTTGTGCAGCGGAGATCGGCGGGTTGGTTTTGGTGTCCTTCTTCCAGTCCCTAGTCAGTCCCTCCGAAAAAAAGCGATTATGCGATCGCATAATTCATTGCATAATTAGGCAAAAGGCGCAGATTATGCAAGGGTCACATAATTTTAGAAAGAGCGCATTTTCACCGCGATAATCACTGAACTCCGTGCAAAAAACGTGGAATATGCGGGGCTCGCTTGATTTCATACTTTCCGCATTTTTCTGCTTCAGGTTGTAATGTTTTTCACCTCGTTTGTAGGGTTGCCACCTTCAATGGGGGAAGATAAGGGACACCTTGCCAGCAGTCCCATGCTCACGAAACACAAATCAAGCAGGGGTCTGGGGGTCCTCCCCCATGAGATTATGAGTGTCAGACATCTCATTTCCTGCATTCTAGTGAATTGCACCAATTTCTGTTTAATATATCAAGTTCAAAGTCCTCTGCTATTCTCATCATGAATGAAGGAAATAAATAGCCAATAAGAGTTGGCTAAAGCACAGCTGCATCGATTATATTAAGATCAAATCAATAAACATCAGATCATAGACATGGGCAAAATGTTTGGTCTGATAGCAAATGACCTGAACGACCACAGAGACCAGACATCGGGGGTTGTTTATAAGTTCCCAGGCTGCCTTTTAAGGCTGCCTTCAATCATGACGCCGGTCTATACCGTACCTGGTCTAGGCGCTCTTGCATAGGCTATGGTTTTGTTATTTCTCGTATCATTCCAAGCATGTGAAGACGTAGTGTAGGCTATATGCATTAGAGTGGGGTGTGCACGAAAATACAGGACAGGTTCTTGCATTTTTCGCATATTCTTGCAATATTTGCAATTTCCCGCAACTTAACTTCAGAAAATCCCCGCATTTTCAACACATAAAATCACATAAAAACCCCGCATATTCCATTGTATAATCAAGTATTTTTGCCTGCATAATCAAGGATTTTTGCCCGCGTTTTTCTGGAGGGACTGCCTAGTGTGGGTTGGGGTCAGAATAAGAGTTGGGGTTAGAATAAGGGTTGGGGTTGGGACAGGATCTGACCTATAAGGCAAGGGGTAAAGGTTGGAGTGAAAGGATGAACATGTGGATGTTTGGGGTATAGTCCCATAAAGTCATCCCCACTGGGGCCTTGAACCCCCGTCTCCCGGGTGAGAGTCCTATGCTTTCACCGCTACTCTACTTGTGCAGTAGAGATCGGCAGGTTGATTTTGTTGTCCTTTATTTTGGTGTGCTGGGACTACTGCCTCTTGTGGTGCCAACAGAGAAATGCAGGTCAACATTGACCGGAAGGAGGGAGGGAGGGAGGGAGTGATAACCGGACAAACACTATTCTAGGTGCGCTGGCTTACAGCCATGCACAAAAAACCACTGCCTCTTGTGGTAGCAACATAGAACTGCGGGTCAAAAACCCGACGGAGGAAGGGAGAGAGGGAGGGAAGGAGGGAGGGAGTGACAACCAGACATTTGCTATCTTTGGTGCGCTGGCTTACAGCCACGCACAAAAAGAGCATCCAAAACACCTGATCCAGATGTCTTCGCTGCTGGTGAGAGGCTCCAAGTGGTGACATAATGCAAATACCTTGGAATCATCCTAGATTGCAACCTTACATTTAAAAAACAGTTTAAAAAGGTTACACAAACAGTCAAATTCAATCTATCGAATTTTAGGTACATTAGAAACTGTCTGAACATTGAAGCTGCAAAATTGTACTTCCATGCAATCATGTCCCATCTCACGTACTTTCTCTCCAGCTGGACCCAGGCCTGCAAAACAACTCTAGCACCCATACAATCAGTTTACAAACAGGCTCTGAAGGTTCTGGACAAAAAACCTATCTGTCACCACCACTGCAATATCCTAGATAAGCATGCCCTTTTAAGCTGGGACAACATCATAAAGCTAACGGATGATCCTCTGTGGTCTGGCCCCACCACCACTCCGATGTTTTCACTGAGCAGCAGATACACCAGATCTGTGGTAGCGGGTGATTTTATAGTCCCACTGAGGAACAGCTCATTCAGCCAGTCAGCCTTCTCAGTGAGAGCTGCTGAGACCTGGAACTCCATACCAATTCACATCCGCAATACTGAAACACACAGATCATTCAAGCGCACTCTCAAAACATGGCTAAGAAATAATCAGGCAAGTGACCATAACAGCCCTGGTCACACTACAGCCTCCTGACCTTGCCTGCTTGCTTGCCTGCCTGTTCATGTGGTACCTTTACGTCTGTCTGTCTGTCTGTCTGCTCGTATGCCATTGTCTGTCTAGTACTGTCCTTGCTTTTTGTTGTTGTAATCTGTCTTGTATTCTCTCTGCATTTTGTATTATATTTTCATTTCTTGTCTGTTAATTACTATGTTCTAAATGTGCATGAAATGTCTTTTTACTGTCTTATCTTTTCCTAATCTGTTTTTTTAAATGTCTTTCTTACCGTTTTTATCCGGCACTTAACATCTTTCCCAGGGACAGCAGTTGAAAACTAGCTACTCAGCTAACACTGGCACATTTACTATGAGGGCTCATTTTCTAAAATGTTCCTAAAATTGTTGATTAATGTGCATTGTCCCTGTAAAAAATAAACTGAATAAAGTAATCACAGGCTATAATATCACAGCAGCGCAGATTACAAGATTGGATTTGAGATTATTTTAATAGCAAGGAATGTGCGCCGGACATGGAAGACAAACAAGGATAGAAATGGGCACGGCTGATTAGCTGATAACTCTTGTAGGCTAGTAGACTATTAACTAACAAGTAGTTTATTGTTCAGCACAAGTTCAGTCTGAACCCATCGTAAATCCCTTAGCGATGCCCTCCGTTCATCCCGTTACAGTTTTAGCTCAATTAGAGCAAAATGATACCTTTTAAAAAGGAGAGTTGCAGTATAGCGCACATCTACTCTACCTGCGCAAATTAGGTCCTTAGTGTGGGCCTACAATACACTATATGAAAATGAATGATGAAGACAAGGTTTTTGTAGGCTACATACATCACTGGAATGTTGCGTTTTAAAATTGTATTGAACCAAATAAAATATAGGGACTATCCATATCTTAATATAAATCCAATCTATGAACAAAAACAACATTTCCTTATGTAAAGGGGCAATTTGATGACATGGCTTTTCTAGCTGTCGGTTGCCTAGGCGTAGTGGTGGGGTACAGACAGCCAGAAAAGCCATGTCACCAAATTGCCCCTTTGAAAATGTTGTTCACAGATTGGATTTATATTAGGCTATGGATAGTGAACCATATGGATAGTTACAACTGTGTTAATGATTGGTGCCCTTTTTTGGGACTTGTGTATATATATGTCCATGTTTCTCATTCACCTCATGGCTGACGAAGGCACCACGCTGAAACGTTCTCTTTCTGCCCATTAAAATGGCAATTTAATATAGCCTCCCATGAGTGGCGGTCTCTCTTTTTTCATATGGATAGTGACCCGACAGTGAGTACAGGTCAGTTGCCTACTATTTTATTCCCTTCTTTCACGTTCTTCACGTCGTAGCTAGCACTAGCCGTTTACTTCAGGTTTTGTTTGCCACCACTACTTTCTGCCACCACACTGCGCACACAACTGCACTGATGCAACTGTGACGTCGACTCCAAATTGGTCTATTCGACACAACAGTACACCCCCCTTCTCTCTCACTCCTGCTCCCATGCACCCACCTGGAAACAGGAGCTGAGAGGAGAGCTGCAACGATACTGTGCAGTATACTTTAATTCTCAAAAATAATATTGCATTGGTTTTCAGAATAAGAAAAAGTGATAAAAAGAGGAAAAACCAAGGCAAAAGTGAAATCTTGAAACATCTTGAGACATTCCAAGACATCATAAGACATCTTCCAATAGTGACATCTTAAGACATCTTGAGACATAAATATTCGACATGTCTTAAGACATGTCTTCAGACATGTCTTCACTGACAAAATACATCTCAAGATGTCTTCACAAATGTGTCTTAAGACATCTCAAGACAAGGTGATGACTGGGTATGTTGTCAATCAAAATCAGTTCAATCAGTTCAATCAGTAATGTTACAGGGCTCAGTTTCCATGTAATTTATATTGGCTGCTCTAAATTATCTTTGCCAGCAGGTGTCAGTAGTGTATACAGCATTTAATGAGGGCTTGAGTAATGAATCTATTACACAATGTGCCTCGAAGCCTCTGTGTTTCAGAAAGCCTCATTTCGCCATCACTGACTAGGCTACTTCCTCGCAAATCCTCCTTTTAGTGCTGCTGGTAACTTCAGTGCCATAAGGAAGTTAGCCTGATACACCGGACATTTCACAAGTGTCTGTTCTGCTTAAATCTGAACGGCTTTTGAAGAACATTTAAAATTGTTTGCATTAAACATAAACAGACATGATGGCAAAGAGCGTTTCTAACTTGCAGCCGCTTCTGTGAAGTTTAAAATAGTTTGCAAACATTCACTTAGGGAGGCGAAAGTGAAGCTGAGAGCCAAAGGCAAAAGTGCCTATTTATATTGCAGATTTAAACCCAAAGCTAATGGGGAGCTTGATAACAGGTAATCTGTAAACTCTAGAGCCTTCTCTCTTGCTGAGTGGAAACGTTTGAGTTATTTTCCGCTGCGCCACACCTATCAGCCCCAAGAACACAATGCTGATTCTCTCCCTATTTGAAAACTCTGGTTAAACACTAACTATATTAAATAACCACTCACATCTCTCACTGTTATTTCCACTGATATTCTGAAAGGTTATTCTGAAATAAAGTAGCTACTTACTCTGTATTGTCCTCTCCGCTTTGAGATGGTATTATTTTCTGTCGAAGCAAAAGCTGAAACTATTTAGACTTTAGTTTTCAGGTGTGGTCAGGTGTGCCTCCCCCTTCTCTCTCACTCCTGCTCCACCCACCAGGAAACAGGAGCTGAGCGTTGCAGCTGAGAGTAGAGCTGTGGAAAGAGACACATACAGGTTAAACACCCCATACTGTATAAAAACCATCATACTGTCTCTGTGTGTCAGTCGGTCCTTGGTGATGTGTGTGAATCATGTGTTTGTTTGGATTATAAGAGATGAGTGACTAATGCTATCTGCAGGTGCAGTGTGCTTCACTTGACCTAAAACAGCACAGAGATCAACAAGGTTACTCATGAGGGTGAAAGTCTCATGGAAGATGGAAAGATGGTCAGGTAAGTTAGTGCTGGCAGTGTGGTGAATAGCCATATGAAAAAAAAAAGGTGCTGTAATAATGTCAGTGTTTGGAGTCGACTCACAGTAACTACAGCGCACTTTAAGAACAACCCTCATTTCATTTCAAACCTTTATTTATACTTGTGAAACACTGAGGTTTTGCTCATTTACAGTGAAAATAGAGAAACACTTACTCTGCCCCCATCTCTCTCTCTCCCTCTCTCTCTCTCTCTCTCTCCCTCTCTCTCTCTCTCTCTCTCTCTCCCTCTCTCTCTATCTCTTTCTGTCTCTCTCTCTCTCTCTTTCTCTCTCTCCTCCTACCTTTACTCTTAAGATTTCAAAATACTCACTTTATTTTGTTGGCACTACTTCTGAAAAATGTACTCAGCTTTGTCCGTACAAAATGTCTCCTTGACTGTTGTTGGGCATCACCCAGATGAAGTATGCTGAAGGTAGAGCTATAAACGTGTTTTACTGTTTACTGTACATTTCACTGCAGCTGACTCACAGAGTACATATTAACAATAGAACACTGATCATTTAGCTCATTTATTGTGGTGTATTGTCAGTCACTGTACTTTGCTTCATAATGCCATGATAACAGCTTAAATATTAACAGGAATGCAAACCAATTCTGTTTATCTGAACTAAATTGGCTGGACTGATGAGGTGCGCAGCTGGAGTGAGAGAGAGAAAGAAAGAGAGATAGAGAGAGGGGGAGACAGTGAAAGAGAGAGTGGGAGACAGTGAGAGGTAGATATAGTGAAGGAGAGGGCAGGAGAGAGAGCAGGAGACAGAGTCATAGAGAGTGGGACACAGTGAGAGATGGAGAGAGAGGGCAGGAGAGGGAGAGAAAGAGGGAGAGAGTGTGGGAAATAAAGTGTGAGAGGGAGAGAGTGTGGGAGACAGTGAGAGAGGGAGAGAGACAGGGAGACATAGTGAGAGATGGAGAGAGAGGGAGACAGAGTGAGAGAGGAAGAGAGAGATAGGCCAGGAGAGGGAGAGAGAGGGAGACAGAGTGATAGGGAAGGAGAGGGAGAGAGAGAGGGAGACAGTGAGAGAGAGAGAGAAAGAGAGAGAGAGAGAGGAGGGGCAGGAGAGGGAGGGGTGAGAGAAAGAGAAGGTTGTAAGCACACAAGATAGATCATCTAGCCATGCATCATCTATTGACTGGACTCATGGCTGTGCCCAAAATCTGTCAGCATGCAAGCTGTGCCATGTTAACCAGATCTACAGTCATGCTATAATTTGTGTAACGTCACATATCAGTCAAAAGATCGGTATAATATTTGGTAAACCACTGATATTACTGTGTTTGTCAGTTCAGCCTCATCCATGATGGAAAGAGTATTCCATGTGTGATGAAAAGTTGAGCTAATGTCTATGGCAGCACATCTCTATGAAGCATGAGGCAGTGAAAGATGATTGGCTGAAAAGGAGTTCTGTGAATCAGCACTTGATTGCTCTTCCTCAAGGACCCGGATGAGTATGGGCTTGCATACACATATCCTGTATAATATGCACATTACTCTGTGAATAGTGTACACATAATTGTACTTCTCCCCCCCCCCCCCCCAGTTATAAATTTCATTTTTTTTGTGTGTTAATACAGGGTAAATGGAGAACAAGGAGTTGAAAATGTGGACAAAGCACGATGCATGTTCACAGTTCGAGGCTGTGGAAGGGGAAGCTTTATCTCAGGCCTAACAACAAAAAATGCTGGTTTCTGGTGGCCAACCAACCCTGACGATTTATGTGTGACCCAATTTTATTTTATGAGCTTGTCGGAAAAAAAGTTTCTGAAGCGGTTTCTGAGTGGTCTACATTTTTGTAGAGCGCCCCTTGCTCCAGAGAGAGCCAGACCTCAGCGATGAATGCAAATGGCTGCGATCTGTCAGCATGGACGTGTCCACCATAACCGTTTGGCCATGCAACGCGCCTCTCAAAATTGTCAGATTGGGTGCAAAAACATTTAAGAAGTGCTCCAGGAAGTCAAACAGTGCCCTTGTAGCTTTATATCAGCAGCCGGCAAAGTAGATAGAGCTGACAAATGGACAGACAACGATGTGGTGTCAACCTCCACCCAGCAGCTTGGTGCGCATGCTGGCGTGTTGAGTTTCAATGAAAGTATTTAGCACTGAAGTGTGCCCCATAGCCAGAATCGGTGCCCTCCACAGCTCAAAATAAGCCTACTCCGTGTGCCTTCCACATACTGTTGGGTGCAGCAACTCAAACATTTACCTCCACCGAAAACCATACAGAACAACAGAATGTGTTTAACTGAACTGTTTAACTGTCTCAACTTTAGATAAGGGAATGGAGAACGGAACATAACTCAGAGAATGAGATCATTAATGGAAAACACCTCTTCATATAATCAGATGATGCTCTGTTTGAGTTCAGTTCATGCTAGACAATTGGAGAGTGAACTCATCACAACTGCGCAGTGTGATTTTGATGCCAGAGATTCAATAAAGTACTTTCTTGCATCGACGGATCTGATTCTTCTTCCTTACAACCAGAAACCAAAGGTCACCACATTTTTGGCGCTGCGAGCAGGGTCTGGTTCAAAAGATTGAAAAAGGGCCTGCAAGCGCGGGGCAAGTGGTCTGATCAGCCAAAAGAGAGGTAAGCGTTATTATCACTCTCAAAAATGGCCTCGTGAGCACGGGCCCCCGGTGGGCCGGCTTCAGTCAACCAGACCTAAAGAACTGATTTGACATTTCTGGAAGTAAGAGTCATCTCACATCTGCTAAATTAAACTACTAATATACTGCATGGTACATGATGTATCTCACCTAACTTTGAGAGCATATAGTTGGGTTTATTTTGTACTTGTGTCAGAGGGAAATGCATGATGCTTTCAAAGTAGTTGTTAGAAGAATAATGGATGATCCATTATTTAGTAGTAAAGTAGTTGTTTGCCATAGCGCATAATGCACGGTCCGTCTTTAATATCTGTTGAACTTTGAGTTGTGTCATTCTGAAACTATTCTGAGATTAGAGTAGTCGTCAAGAGGTGACAGTGAGATTTTTGTTGAACTTTGAGTTGTGTTTTTCTGAAACTATTCTGAGATTAGAGTAGTCGTCAAGAGCTGACAGTGAGATTTTTGTAGA
The DNA here is from genome assembly GCF_949987555.1 of Borostomias antarcticus. NCBI lineage: Eukaryota > Metazoa > Chordata > Actinopteri > Stomiiformes > Stomiidae > Borostomias > Borostomias antarcticus. The sequence continues at coordinate 18,885,339 of NC_140253.1, forward strand.
ATTGTATTATTGAGAAGAGTTGTGAGATGTTTCCTGTTGAAATAGAACAAGGGTTTTGCTGCAAATGAGTCTAGATAGGGCCAGAAAGATAGGGCCTAGGTACTGTAGCTTTATCTGAGAGCAAGTCCAACATTTGGCGTGCATTTGTGGTGTGTTGGTGCCATCAAGTGGCTATTGTTGAAATAGTTCCTATATGAGTGTGTGGGTCTAGACTGATTATAAGGATATTTTTTGAAGTGTTGATTTGGTGTTGGTGAGAAGTAACAGAGTTGTTGTGTGTCTTGTCTTTATTGTACTACCGGTAAATATATATAAGTTTGGTGTTTGGGTGTGGTCCGAAGGACCACCATATAATAGGCTATGTTGTATAAAGGAGTGATGTAAGCTATTGTTATTGGTCTGGTTCTCCTATACTGTCAATCTGAAATAAGCATATGTGACAGCGGCTGGTGATTTGGTCCGCAACTCAGCAAACCCCGAAATGCGCTAAAGGGCAAAATAAATAAATAAATGTTTTTTTTTCGTTTTTTGTTTTATTTTGTATTACCAAAGTTGAAGTTGTGAAGAACCCACTTACTATAACAGACAACAGTTTTAGGTTCACGAAATACGTATAATTAGTCTGCAAACTAAGCTCGTTTTTAGCTGATTTCGAGCCGGGCTTGGGGGCGGGCAGATCGATTAGCATGATTTGGTTTCATTGGCTATTGCTTCCGGGTTCTCCGCCCCCAACCCTTCCCAAACAACACGCCGGTGTAGTGGATTTTAAAGGATTTACCAAGATTCGTTCAAAAGGTTAAGTCTGATTTATTGTGAAACACAAATACTTGCGCAAGGACTTCCTGCAAAACACAGCAAGGGTGGTTAAGTCAGAGAAGTGAATTCAGCCTCTTTGCTCTGGCTTATATCCAGTCTAACACAGGTAGAGTCCTTTTAGGATGTGATTGGCTAAACTCATTGCACGTCATGTGAAATGGCAGGCGTGGCCAAGAGTATAGACATGTGACAAACAGAAAACAAAGGTCTGAATCAGGACGAGGAAGACTAAGGTGGGGCCCTTCTGACTTAAACAAAGAGATGAGGAAGAGCTATGCAGAGTGTGTTTACAATTACAAAAGAGGGAGAGTTGAGGTCTTTTACATGACTGAAACTGGGTTTTGCAGGGGACTTGGGGGGAGGTGATAAATTACAAAGACAAAGGTTTAAGGTGTTTGGATGTAAATTCCTGGACAATCCCTCATTTGTGCCTGAACAGGCACACAAAAATAAAATCCAAACACAGTGTAAACAGTCAGCTATGCTATACATGTGGAAAGGAAATAATCTCTCCACTAGGTGGAGAAAAAAAAAAAAAAAAAAAAATCTCTTTTTTTTTTCTTTTTTAAATTATTTTCTCTCAACGTGCAAAATCACACACCAAAACCCCTTGCTTCAGAAATTTGACAGGAAACAAGATAAAAAAAATGACATGATTATATACTATTTATAGTCTAAGAGTGGACAACCATTCACCAAAAAAAACAAACTTGATTTAACAAGGCAAAAAAAAAAAAAATGGTTACCAGTGTAAGAGGGGCAAAAAACCTCTTGGTCAATTTAGAGGAAAAACCCAAACTTATTTATCAACTCATGTTTCAACAATTGCAACTCTTGTAAACAAATATGATATTTTCCAGATTATTTCAAAGTTCATTCACTCTTGTGAATAATCGCATGTGATGTCCTATGGAACATAGATTCCATGTGTGCGTCTCTGAATGTTTAATGTAGGTTCCAGTGTGTGCGATCAGAGGTGCAGTCCGATTGCTCATCAGAGGAGAATGTCATCTGGGGAATGCAAGGCGTCTTCTCTTCTAGATCGCAACTTCGATGTCGCGTTGCTTGAAATCAGTTATGTTCAATGTTAGTGTGTGCAGGTGTGTGTGCGTGTGTGGTGCATCTTGTGAGGAGGTGACCAGCAAGGTCATTTTTCCTCCGATTCCTCGTCAGAGGAGAGGACAGTGTGATGGCCCATGGTTTTGGCCTTTGAGCCCTCTGGTTCAGCTGCATTCTGATCTCCTGGTGTTTGCGATCCCCTGGTGGACCGTCCTCTGCTGCTTGGACCCGTCGGCAATGGCTTGCATGGATCCACGAAGTCCTCTTCAGATCGCTGTCTGCGTGGTGAGTAGAAACTGGTACGGCCCGAGCCACCTCGGCGAGTTCCAGCTCCTTCGTCTGTGGTCGTGGACCAGGACCCAATCCCCAGGAGAGATGTGATGCAGGAACCCCTCCTTAGCCTCAGGAAATGGCGGTCCTCACTCTGTTGGAGACATCTGTTAACATCCTCCGCCACCCCTGTTTTTGAAACATGATCTGGCCCGTGGGCTAGTTTGAAAGCATAATGAAAACATGAACGAGGTAGTACAGGTTTGTCATTAGGCCCTAGATACAGGTTAGTTTGGTGGTGGAAATGTGCACTTAGTCCTTCATTTCTTTTTTCTCCGCAGGTGGAGCAGATGCTTGTAGGTCAGAAATGTCTGCCGGGGACAGTGGAGGAATCTTGTCAGGGTCTGTGGATGGTAGAGAGTATAGAAAGCACAGGGGAGGAAGCAGAGACAGCCGCAGCTTTTGCAGCGAGCTCTCGGAGGGTGAGGAGGGAGTCCCTGTCCTGGTTCAGCAGGGTGAAGGTGCGGTGGGACACCACACAGCCAGGGCGCCAGCAGCACGTACAGGCTCTTGAACTGAACCCGGTCCATCCCTGTACTGCTCCACGTAGGGTCGGCCCGGGTCGTGCTGCTGGAGGGCTCACCTCGGCGCTCCCGCTCCCCCAGCACAGGCTGATGAAGGGCTCCGTCTGTGGATCCACAGATGAGAGAGACAAACAGAGACAAAACAGAAGAGCAAAAAGAGAGTCCTCTGGTCTGGTCTCCCTGTTCCCCTCTTTGGTCAGGAACGGTTATTCAAAATCTGTTGGAGATTCTCAGAAATATGGTTAAGCGCAAGCTCCTGCTTTGGGGAAAAATGTTGTTATTCAGTCAGGAAACTTAAACAGGGTGTCTGTTCAAGTGTCATTTTAGAGCCAGTCTGCAGTAGCCTACAGTGACATCAGGGGCAGCGTTAGAATGACTTCAACACGCCCAGTCCCCAGTCATGATCAAGGCAATTGGATTTGGCTCTAGCATTTCTCTTGCGATTTTATGAAAATAAAATACGCTATATTCTCGTCTCAACAAAACAACACCCCCTAAGGGTGAAAGCAAAAATTTCCTGAAGTCAGGATAAAAATAGAGATGGGGCAAAGAAAATGACACTAAAATGAACTGGCTTCATTTACAATTAACTAATCAAAGAACTCCATCAAAGCTTCATTTGTATAGCTAAAATTTGTATATCTAAAACCTCCCTCTTCTGCATTTGAGGACAGAGTATTTGGGCACTGCTCCTGTTTCATACTTATCTGTCGCTCACAGTGAGTTGGTGACATGGCGTTGGTCTGCATCTCACGAACCCCAGATCGCCCATCTGTAGGGAAACAGGCCAGTAACCTCCGGTGTACGTGCCCGTCTCCTGGTTCGGCATTCACCCATCACTCCCGGAACGACAGTTGTCTGTAAAAACCCACTCAGAAAAAACACTCAGGCCCGATGAATGTGCCTCAAACTATAAACATGAGATATTTAACATACTCATTTAAAATATATATAAATTGGGTTATGAGATGCTGCATTCAGATTAAGACACTGGCAACCCTTATCTATTCCCCCCACTATTATGCACAAACCTTATGTTTTAAGCTACATATCAGAAAGAGAGACAAAACAAACAACAGTTAAACAGACCAACAGCAGGTTCCAATGTCCCCAGGAAGGCATGATCCAGGCTCCTCAAAGACCTGCCGCCCAGGGTCCATAGCACCTGAAAATTAAGACTCAAAACACAGACTGGGTTCAATAGCAGAGGAGAAGGCCTAGAGCCAACTCCTCAAAACACATTATCATTATATGAATGAAAATTCATACAGTAGAATGCATAACACGAACAGCTTATGGCCATTCATTGACTATTGAAACAACTCCTGAATCAAACACACATTCAAAACCCTGTCAGACTTTTGAGTTCTCCACTATTACCTAAAAGATCTGCTCAGAAACATTAACAGCAACTTAAGACTCAAAGGCTCTACATCTATTTCATCCTGCCACCATTATCTTAAAAAAAAAAAAATCTCTCAATCTTGGCTAGTTAAAATCTCCCTTATGGGTTGTTCAAGGGAACTCCAGCAGGTGGCGCTCGACCCCAAAATCGGAGGCTCTTCCTTCCGGCCCTGTTCGGACAAATACCTCGTAGAAAGAAGGGGCGTGGCTAATGGCGCAACAAGTCGAGGGGGGAATCTAATTTTAAATCAGAGTTATTCTGCTGGGGAAATGGTGGAGAGACTGTTTGCTGAATCTCCTTATCTTTCCTTCCTGACCTAAAAAAAACAAACTCTCGTTCTACTCTCCCAAATCTTAAAAACAGACCAGTCTAGAGAATTAACAGGCATTTCCCTTAACCCTCTAGCTGAGCCCGAATCTTAGAATTTAACACTAAAATGTCAGATGTGGATGTAAGAAATCGAAAATGCTTTAGCACATAACGAAATTCTGCCAACAAACGCTCGCAGAGTAATGCTTCAGCGCAACAATCTCCTCAGGCTAGCAGTAGAATCCTGTGACCTCCTCTAGCCCTATGTTATTAGCCGGGGTTACATTGACACCTAGTGGTGATCCCAAAATGTTGCATGTATGACCCGGAAGTTGTCTTTGGCAGCGCGGGGAAATTTAAAGAAACAAATCCCAAATAATCACGACGCAGCCTAACCCCAAAACAGCAATGAAAGGAAACCTTATGGTTAACTCACGGCGGGAAAGAATACAATTTCGAAGGAAACAAAGACACATTAAAATTTGCTTAGTACTCACCCAGTCAGCGAAGTGCTTTGTTCTCTTCTGGCTCAATGGCGGAACACCGCGAGAGTTTTCCTGCGTCTCCTAGGCAACCAGTTAGCTAGCCTACTGGGAATCTAGCAGAATTTTAACAGTCTAAAAGTGTACAAAACAATACTTTACCTGGATCCATGGCGCGCATAACAAACAATAATCAAGAGCCGAGGCTCAAACAGTGAACACATAAGACATAAGACGAAACAAAAACTTACGTTACAAACAAGCATGCTCGGCTGCACTAGCAATTTGGTCCAGGCTAAACCTTCCGTTTAGATCCTACCAAATTGTACAGCCACTTGGTGAAAACTAACGCTCGTTAGGTTTACCAAGTCACCCGGGAACAAAGGGACAACGTTTCTCCAAGAAACGCGGATTGGAAACACCAATCACTCCCGTAGCTACCATCTTGTTGGTAATCGTTCTTCAACGAACATCAACAATCACTTCGAAGCTAGTTGGCAATCGTGCTAACACGAACATCAACAACGGGGCTTAAGCTAGTTGGTATCGTTCTTGAAACGAAACATCAACAATGAGGCTTAAGCTAGTTGGTATCGTTCTTGAAACGAAACATCAACCATGCTCTTCCTACCCTCGGTAGGACTAAATACCCACGCTGGGGTTCCTGTTTTCAAACAATCCAGACCAACAAGCTGAACCAAATCAAGGCAAATACAACTCAAAACCATAAGAGGGTTCGTTTAAACGTACCTGTGAGCCTCAGGAATCCAGTGGCAGAACTGAGGAAATAATCTCGGCTAGCGCTCTGGCGCAAGAGAGAAAATTGATTTTCCAAGCCCATATGGACCGACACGTCTGTCGATCAGTTCATCCACTGGAATCCCGGCAACACGCAGGTAGTCCTCCCAGATCATCCGCGTCGCCAAACTGTAGTGGATTTTAAAGGATTTACCAAGATTCGTTCAAAAGGTTAAGTCTGATTTATTGTGAAACACAAATACTTGCGCAAGGACTTCCTGCAAAACACAGCAAGGGTGGTTAAGTCAGAGAAGTGAATTCAGCCTCTTTGCTCTGGCTTATATCCAGTCTAACACAGGTAGAGTCCTTTTAGGATGTGATTGGCTAAACTCATTGCACGTCATGTGAAATGGCAGGCGTGGCCAAGAGTATAGACATGTGACAAACAGAAAACAAAGGTCTGAATCAGGACGAGGAAGACTAAGGTGGGGCCCTTCTGACTTAAACAAAGAGATGAGGAAGAGCTATGCAGAGTGTGTTTACAATTACAAAAGAGGGAGAGTTGAGGTGTTTTACATGACTGAAACTGGGTTTTGCAGGGGACTTGGGGGGAGGTGATAAATTACAAAGACAAAGGTTTAAGGTGTTTGGATGTAAATTCCTGGACACCGGCTTTGTTTACATTCAGTCCCAAGTTAAACGATGGATGCTACAGCTTTTGCTAAAGAGAAGACGGGGATGGCATCCAGGACATGGAAAGAGTTTTAAGAGCAGCTAAAACTCCAGCAGAGCAGGACTCGTTCGTACACAGAGTTTTATTCTTGATGACTGTATCCACAAAGCAAGTTGCTACCAAGCGAAACGTCGAACGACGTACCAGATTCACACCACCGCCAAGCATTCTGCTTTGCTTTGGGGTAAGCTGATCTTTATACTATCTGTGCTGTTTACATTACATTAACGTTAGTCGTTTAGCAGAAGCTCCTTTCTAAACAAGTGACTAAGTCTAGTGTGATAGTTATTTTAGACTTGTCTAGTCAAAAGATTTACCAAGATACGTTCAAAAGGTTGAGTCTGGTTTATTGTGGAAAACATTACGAGCGCAAGGACTTCCTGAGAAACACAGCAAGGGTGGTTAGTCAGAGAAGTGAAGTCAGTCACTCCTGCCCTGGCTTATGTACAGTCCAAACAAAGGTACAGTGCTTCCAGGATGTGATTGGCTACTGCATTGTACATGAATGGCAGGCGTGGCCAAGAGTAAAGACATGTGACATGAGAAAAAGGCGGTAGTTTCTAAGAGGGACAAAGGAACAAAAGGATGGTTATTCTGGAGCAGACAGATGGCCTTCTAGAAGCCATTTTGTATGTTAGCACAGCTATGTGAATACTTAGGGGGAGGTGATGAATTACAAAGGGAGATTGAAACTAGGGTTTGCAGGGGACTTGGGGGAAGGTGATGAATTACCAGGACAAAGGTTTAAGGTGTTTGGATGTAAATTCCTGGACAATCCCTCATTTGTGCCTGAACAGGCACACAAAAATAAAATATAAAATCCAAACACAGTGTAAACAGTCAGCTATGCTATACATGTGGAAAGGAAATAATCTCTCCACTAGGTGGAGCAAAAAAAAAAGAAAAAAAAAATCTCTTTTTTTTTTTAAAATTATTTTCTTTCAACGTGCAAAATCACGCACCAAAACCCCTTGCTTCAGAAATTTGACAGGAAACAAGATAAAAAAGATGACATGATTATATACTATTTATAGTCTAAGAGTGGACAACCATTCACCAAAAAAAAAACTTGATTTAACAAGGCAAAAAAATAAATGGTTACCAGTGTAAGAAGGGCAAAAAAAACCTCTTGGTCAATTTAGAGGAAAAAACCCAAACTTATTTATCAACTCATGTTTCAACCATTGCAACTCTTGTAAACAAATATGATATTTTCCAGATTATTTCAAAGTTCATTCACTCTTGTGAATAATCGCATGTGATGTCCTATGGAACATAGATTCCATGTGTGCGTCTCTGAATGTTTAATGTAGGTTCCAGTGTGTGCGATCAGAGGTGCAGTCCGATTGCTCATCAGAGGAGAATGTCATCTGGGGAATGCAAGGCGTCTTCTCTTCTAGATCGCAACTTCAATGTCGCGTTGCTTGAAATCAGTTATGTTCAATGTTAGTGTGTGCAGGTGTGTGTGCGTGTGTGGTGCATCTTGTGAGGAGGTGACCAGCAAGGTCATTTTTTCTCCGATTCCTCGTCAGAGGAGAGGACAGTGTGATGGCCCATGGTTTTGGCCTCTGAGCCCTCTGGTTCAGCATCATTCTGATCTCCTGGTGTTTGCGATCCCCTGGTGGACCGTCCTCTGCTGCTTGGACCCGTCGGCAATGGCTTGCATGGGTCCACGAAGTCCTCTCAGATCGCTGTCTGCGTGGTGAGTAGAACCTGGTACGGCCCGAGCCATCTCGGCGAGTTCCAGCTCCTTCGTCTGTGGTCGTGGACCAGGACCCAATCCCCAGGAGAGATGTGATGCAGGAACCCCTCCTTAGCCTCAGGAAATGGCGGTCTTCACTCTGTTGAAGACATTTTTTAGAATGTTATTCAGTGCAAGACAATATTGTATCATATCATCTTCACATGACATGAGACTAATCTTATTTTGGGGAAACGGTGTGTTAGTCATTTTCATAGGTCGACCAGTAAGGACTTCATATGGAGCCAGCCCTGTGGTCTGGTGCGGTCTCCCTCTCATGTACATGAGTGCCAGAGGTAGAACTTTCATCCATGACAGACCTGTCTCTGCCATCAGCTTGGTGAGCTTTACTTTCAGAGTTTGATTAGCTCTCTCCACTATTCCAGCACTTGCTGGATGATAGCTACAAATGCGTTCTAAGGTCAATCTGTAGGCTATTGCAGATTTCCTGAATGACACTATTTACAAAATGGCTCCCTCGATCTGAAGAGAGTTTGGTTGGCAGGCCCCATCTTGGAATGATCTCTCTCAGGAGACTCTTTGCCACTGACAACGCTGAGGCATGCCTGCAAGGAAATACCTCAGTCCATTTGGAGAAAACATCAGTTAATACCAGGCAATATTTGTACCCCTGGCATGGAGAGAGTTCAATAAAATCCATCATAACATGTTCCCATGGCCCACTTGGCCGAGGATGTGCTGACAGTTCCATTTTTATCCCTTTTCCAACATTGGTTTGCATGCATATGATGCATTTGGCACAGTTTTGTTCCTCAAAAACCCTGAAACCTGGTGCATACCAATACCTGTTAACATCCTCCGTCACCCCTGTTTTTTGAAACATGATCTGGCCCGTGGGCTAGTTTGAAAGCATAATGAAAACATGAACGAGGTAGTACAGGTTTGTCATTAGGCCCTAGATACAGGTTAGTTTGGTGGTGGAAATGTGCACTTATTCCTTCATTTCTTTTTCTCCGCAGGTGGAGCAGATGCTTGTAGGTCAGAAATGTCTGCCAGGGACAGTGGAGGAATCTTGTCAGGGTCTGTGGATGGTACAGAGAGCATAGAAAGCACAGGGGAGGAAGCAGAGACAGCTGCAGCTTTTGCAGCGAGCTCTCGGAGGGTGAGGAGGGAGTCCCTGTTCTGGTTCAGCAGGGTGAAGGTGCGGTGGGACACCACACAGCCAGGGCGCCAGCAGCACGTACAGGCTCTTGAACTGAACCCGGTTCACCCCTGTACTGCTCCACGTAGGGCCGGCCCGGGTCGTGCTGCCGGAGGGCTCACCTCGGCGCTCCCCCAGTACAGGCTGATGAAGTGCTCCATCTGTGGATCCACAGATGAGAGAGACAAACACAGACAAAACAGAAGAGCAAAAAGAGAGTCCTCTGGTCTGGTCTCCCTGTTCCCTTCTTTGGTCAGGAACGGTTATCAGCAGTCTGTAGGAGATACTCAGAAATATGGTTAAGCGCAAGCTCCTGCTTTGGGGAAAAAATGTTGTTATTCTGTCAGGAAAACTTAAACAGGGTGACTGTTCAAGTGTCATTTAGAGCCAGTCTGCAGTAGCCTATAGTGACATCAAGGGCAGTGTTAGAATGACTTTAACACGCCCAGTCCCCAGTCATGATCAAGGCAATTGGATTTGGCTCTAGCATTTCTCTCGCGATTTTATGAAAATAAAATAACCATATTCTCGTCTCAACAAAACAACACCCCCTAAGGGTGAAAGCAAAAATTTCCTGAAGTCAGGATAAAAATTAGAGATGGGGCAAAGAAAATGATACTAAAATGAACTGGCTTCATTTACAATTAACTAATCAAAAACTCCATCAAAGCTTCATTTGTATAGCTAAAATTTGTATATCTAAACCCTCCCTCTTCTGCATTTGAGGACAGAGTATTTGGGCACTGCTTCGGACAAAATGGTCTCTTCTCCGTTTCATACTTATCTGTCGCTCACAGTGAGTTGGTGACATGGCGTTGGCGTTGCATCTCACGAACCCCAGATCGCCCATCTGTAGGGAAACAGGCCAGTAACCTCCATCTCCACCTCCGGTCTGTGCCCGTCTCCTGGTTCGGCATTCACCCATCATTCCCGGAACGACAGTTGTCTGTAAAAAACCACTCAGAAAACACACTCAGGCCCGATGAATGTGCCTCAAACTATAAACATGAGATATTTAACATAACCATTTAAAAATTATAAATTATAAATTGGGTTATGAGATGCTGCATTCAGATTAAGACACTGGCAACCCTTATCTATTCCCCCCACTATTATGCACAAACCTTATGTCTTAAGCTACATATTAGAAAGAGAGACAAAACAAACAGTTAAACAGACAAACAGCAGGTTCCAATGTCCCCAGGAAGGCATGATCAGGGCTCCTCAAAGATCTGCCGCCCAGGGTCCATAGCACCTGAAAAATAAGACTCAAACACAGACTGGGTTCAATAGCAGAGGAGAAGGCCTAAAGTCAACTCCTCAAAAAACACATTATCATTATATGAATGAAATTCATACAGTAGAAATGCATAAAACGAACAGCTTATGGCCATTCATTGACTATTGAAACAAACTCCTGAATCAACCACCTATTCAAAACCCTGTCAGACTTTTGAGTTCGCTCTACATCTATTTTATCCTGTTTATTTACCTTAAAAAAATTAAAACTCTCTATCTTGGCTAGTTTAAAATCTCCCTTATGGGTTGTTCAAGGGAACTCCAGCAGGTGGCGCTCGACCCCAAAATCGGAGGCTCTTCCTTCCGGACCTGTTCGGACAAATACCTCGTAGAAAGGGGCGTGCTAATGGCGGGAGCAGCAACAGCCTGGTTGGGTGCTATAGAATTAACAGGCTTTTCCCTTAACCTAATCATCTCAACCACCTCTAGCTGCTTAGAATTTTAGAATTTAACACTAAAATGTCAGATGTGGATGTAAGAAATCGAAAATGCTTTAGCACAACAATCTCATCAGGCTAGACGTTTTAGCAGTAGAATTCTGTTACATCCTCTAGCCATTTTAATAGCTAGTGTTACAGGGACACCTAGTGGTGATCCCAAAATGTTGCATGTATGACCCGGATGTGGTCTATGGTTGTGCGCGGGGAAATTTAAAGAAACAAATCCCAAATAACCACAACGCAGCCTAAAAACCCCAAAACAGCAATGAAAGGAAACCTTATGGTTAACTCACGGCGGGAAAGAATACAATTTCGAAAGAACACACATTAAGACACATTAAATTCGCTTAGTACTCACCCAGTCAGCGAAGTGCTTTGTTCTCTTCTGGCTCAATGGCGGAACACCGCGATAGCGGAGTTTTCCTGCGTCTCCTAGGCAACCAGCTAGCCTACTGGAAATCTAGCAGAATTTTAACAGTCTAAAAAAGTGTACAAAACAATACTTTACCTGGATCCATGGCGCGCATAACAAACAATAATCAAGAGCCGAGGCTCAAACAGTGAACACATAAGACGAACAACCCCCCGTGCACATGCAAGAGAGAACGTAGCAGACACACGGGAACGCAAACAAAGAACGACCAAACGACGACCAAAAACGACTAATATACGACTTAACACACAAACATGAAACAAAGGCCCACGTTTACAACAAACATTCTCGGCTGCACTAGCAATTTGGTCCAGGCTAAACCAGATGTCTAGATCCTACCAAATATGTACAGCCCCTCTGGTCAAAATCTCTACCAGAAACGCGGATTGCAAAACTCTCAATCACGCGCTGTAGCTACCATCTCCATTGAGCAAAACTCTCTCAACGTGCTCGCGGTTAAAACTCTCCCGCGACCGGCCAAAAGGAAACCTGTTCTGTGCCAAACTCTCACTTGAACAGCTGTTAAAACTCTCCCGCGACCGGCCAAAAGGAAACCTGTTCTGTGCCAAACTCTCACTTGAACAGCTGATACCCTCGTAACGAAACAAGGACGAAGTCAAAAGACAATACGATATAATTATCGATTGCTGCTCACAACTTCCTTAGATAGTTACTTACTTAATACCCACGCTGGGGTTTCTGTTTTCAACCAATCCAGACCAACAAGCTGAACCAAATCAAGGCAAATACAACTCAGAACCACAAGAGGGTTCGTTTAAACGTACCTGTGAGCCTCAAGAATCCAGTGTAAGAACTGAGGAAATAATCTCTGCGTGCGCTCTGGCGCAAGAGAGAAAATTGATTTTCCAAAACCCACTATGGACCCGACACGTCTGTCGATCAGTTCATCCACTGGAATCCCGGCAACACGCAGGCAGTGTTCCCATTCCCGTTCGCCAAACTGTGATAGTTATTTTAGACTTGTCTAGTCAAAAGATTTACCAAGATACGTTCAAAAGGTTGAGTCTGGTTTATTGTGGAAAACATTACGAGCGCAAGGACTTCCTGAGAAACACAGCAAGGGTGGTTAGTCAGAGAAGTGAAGTCAGTCACTCCTGCCCTGGCTTATGTACAGTCCAAACAAAGGTACAGTGCTTCCAGGATGTGATTGGCTACTGCATTGTACATGAATGGCAGGCGTGGCCAAGAGTAAAGACATGTGACATGAGAAAAAGGCGGTAGTTTCTAAGAGGGACAAAGGAACAAAAGGATGGTTATTCTGGAGCAGACAGATGGCCTTCTAGAAGCCATTTTGTATGTTAGCACAGCTATGTGAATACTTAGGGGGAGGTGATGAATTACAAAGGGAGATTGAAACTAGGGTTTGCAGGGGACTTGGGGGAAGGTGATGAATTACCAGGACAAAGGTTTAAGGTGTTTGGATGTAAATTCCTGGACACTAGCTAGCATAACAAAGGCACTAGCACTAACTAACAAAGGCTAGCTAGCTAACGTTAGCTAACATGCTAGTTAGCTGAGCTAGCCCTTTGTTCCTAAACTAGCCAGCTAGTCTATTTAATCAACACATTCTGGTACTATTTTATCTATATGGAGTGCCAGTACTGTGGGCAATAGTTTAATGTACTTTCTTCCTTCTATTCTATTGCAGTTTCGACTCAGAGAGTGAGGGTGTAAAAGTTCTGTGATGTAGGCCGGGGTCTGTCCGTGGAGAGCTCGGTGGGTAAACACCAGGACTTTGAACTCGATCCGGAGGTGAACTGGGAGCCAGTGCAGGGAGGCCAGGATGGGGGTGATGTGGCATGTCTTCTTTGACCTGGTGAGTAGTCTTGCAGCAGCGTTTTGGACCAGCTGAAGTTGTCCCACAGAGGATTTGTTGAGGCAGGTAAACAGTGAATTACAGTAGTCAAGTCGTGATGAAATAAATGCATGGACAGACATTTCTAATTCAGCATGTGATACAATGGACCGGAGTTTGGCAATATTTCTGAGGTGGAAAAAACAGGAACGCGTTAGGGATTTGACATGTTTGTCCAAGTGCATAGACTGATCAAAGAAGACACCCAGGTTTCTAACAGAGGGCCTAACATTTCCCTTGAGGGACCCCATGTGGTTTACCACTGTAGCGGCAGTCTTATCATTTGCAACGATCAGCACTTCAGTCTTGGAGGCGTTCAATTGCAGGAAATTATCCGCCATCCATTTGTCAATGGCCGACAGACAGTCATGAAGGATGCTGAGTCCCTCGACTTTCCCGGGTTTAAAAGAGAACTGGAGTTGGATGTCGTCAGCATATAGATGATATTTGACACCCTTGAATGTGCTGATGAGAAGACCGAGGGGGAGCATATATAGGGCAAACAGAGTTGGTGCCAGCACGGATCCCTGTGGCACACCACACGACAAGGGATGGGGGTCCGATTTAAAGGGACCAACAGCCACAGAGAAACTTCTCTCTCTGAGGTAGGAGGCAAACCAACTAAGAGCACTCCCTGTGATGCCCACCCACTCCCTGAGCCTATCCAGCAGGATGCCGTGGTCCACCGTGTTGAACGCTGCGCTGAGGTCTAGCAGGACCAGGACGGAGCATTCGCCGGCGTCAGACGACATCATGATGTCATTGGAGACCCTGAGGAGGGCAGTTTCCGTGGAATGTTGCTTGCGGAACCCGGATTGAAATTTGTCTGAGATGTTATGGTTGGTTAGATAGGTGGTGAGTTGGTTTGCCACCACTTTCTCCAGCACCTTCGAGACAAAGGACAGCTTAGAGATGGGCCTGTAGTTGCTTGGCAGGGAGGGGTCCAGATTGGGCTTCTTGAGCAGCGGCTGAACAACCGCCTGCTTAAAAAGGGCTGGAACCGTACCTGAGGCTAGGGACCTATTTATGATGGTGAGAAGACTGGGGCCCACAGAGGTCATAACTTCCTTCAGCATCGACGTTGGTAAAATGTCTAGGGGGCTTGAGGAAGGTTTCATGGAGCACACCAAGCCTGTTAGGTCCTTTAGGGAGATACTAGAGAAGCTGCTCAGAGCTGAATCCCTGACTTGACAGAGAGGGATGGAGGAGGGGGAGGAGGGAGGGGCGATGTTAGCCCTCACATCAGCAACTTTGTTTATAAAAAACTGGAGAAAAAGATTGCAGTCTTCATTAGAAAGGATAGGTGCAGATGGGAGAGGGGGGCTAACAATACTATTTATAGTACTAAACAACACTCTAGGGTTGTGCTTGGTGGAGGATAGAAGTTTGGCAAAATATGCAGCTCTAGTAGTCTTAACCAGTTCGTTAAAATCGACTAAAAGCTCTTTGAGATAGAGACGATGCACTTGGAGGTTGGTAGCTTTCCACAGCCTCTCTGTTTTGCGGCATTTGCGGCCATCATTCAGCCACGGGGATGAGTTGACAGGGCAAACTTTGCGAGTCACAATTGGTGCTACGTCATCTAAAACTGCCGTGCAGCGCGAGTTAAAAACATGGAGCAGGCGGTCTACGTCATCGTCAGGCAACGTTAAAATATTACAGTCAAAGCTGGCAGTGAAATTATCTACAGCTAAGCTGTTCACAATGCGTGAGCTTTTCATGCGCTTCTCCGGCACAAAATCGTTGTCAAAAGACAGACTAAACAGTATACATTTGTGGTCAGTCACTAGCATCTCTTCAGCGCAAACGTCACTGACTTTAAGACCTAACGTAAACACAAGGTCCAAAGTATTGCCCTTGATGTGTGTAGGACCAGTAACATGTTGGCTAAAGTGAAACGACTCAGTAACATTGAGGAAGTTCACAGCAAATGTATCCGAGCTATTATTTATATGAACGTTGAAATTGCCGATCATAAGGATTCTGTCCAGGCGAATGATGGAGGCTAGGAAGTCACCGAATTCTGCTTAAAATGAACTATTTCTGCCTGGGGGGCGATATATTAAAACACAGTAGAAGGGATTCAGGCGTCCGATTTTATTCGTAAGAACTTCAAAGGATGAGTAAGATCCAGAGCTCACCGTCCGTGAGGAAAAACAGTCCCTGTAGACCATAGCCAGTCCTCCTCCTCGGCCTGAAGATCTGGGGGCGCAGGAAAAAGCGCAGCTGGGGGGGCAGAGTTCAATTAGCGGGGCAAATTCATCGGCTTTTTGCCAGGTTTCCGAAATCAGCAGACAGTCCAGGTCTTTAGATGTAAAGAGGTCATTCAAGTAGAACGATTTGTTCGCTATGGATCGAGCATTTAGTAGTCCGAAGGAAATGGCTTCGAAGCCGGCTCTACCGAACGTTGAGGCTCGAGGCAGCGGCCGCAGGCACCCAGGCCGGTTCCTGGCTCGCCTACACGCAGGCACTGAAGCCACACTCGTGTGTTGTTGGAGGCGAGTTTCTGGATCGTTGGCGCAGGACCGTGGACACGCAGGCACCCAAGCCACACTCGGGTGCGGTCGCCGATGGATCACAAGGTCGAAGGCCGGTTGACGCGAGGGAAACGCCGGCAGGATGGGTCGGAGGCAGGATAGCCTCAGGCCGGGGCCTACGGCTGCGGAGATGTAATGGCGCAGGGACAGCGGGCTGCCCCGAGCTAGCATACGAAGCTTCATCGCAGCTCCAGCTCGTCGACCCCGTCTCCTGGCACGTCTCAACCGGGGGCAGCACCAGGACGGAGTCCAGATTGTCCCGGGGACCTCGGAACGCAAAGTCCGGTGGGAGCTCCATTGTTCAGAGTGGTGAGACAATGAACTCGCCACCGAGGCACGGATGGCCAGCAAGGTATGTCGATCGTAAATAATCAACGCTGTTGCACTGCTCACAGACAGAGATAGACATACAAACAGGACGAACAGAACGAGCAACCAGCTTGGATGACAGGCAGCCGACATAGGCGCGGCCATCTTGCTGAACACCCGGTATAGGAAAGGGGAGGGGCTAATTTCCATGTTCTGATATTTCTGTGGTTTTTAACATGTCTTGTTTTTATGACCGCCCTCATTAAAGGACAATGCTTGTTTTTGACAACCTGGACCTTATTTACGACATATTATAAGACGTTTGAATCACCGAGATCACTTTGGTGTAGTTCGGAGGCATGTAGAAGAAATTTAAAATCCAGCGCGAGCCAGTATATCCATATAATGGCGGTGGTCGGGGCACTTAGAATGCAGTTTCTAAAAATCTATTTTCTGCCGCGAAACGGTTGTTTTCATCAATCTGTCTTGATGAATCGCTAGTTGTGGAACAGGAAATAAAAACATGATGGAAGACCAAAGAGGAAGAGAGGCCCTTGTCTGGAGTAGGGCTGGGCGATAAAACGATAAAACGATAATTTCTATAAGAATCTTCCACGATAACGTTGATAAACACGTTAGGCTTGTTTTCGATATAGATGTTTACCTATTGGCTACCAAACTCACGAACAGCCAATCGTACAGCAGCAGTGAAACAAATGCATGGGAATGGGAAGCCAGATATTTCCAGCGCAGCCCCTCCCACTCAACAATTCGGATGGCGACCACGCGTTCGGGTGTGTGAAAAATGAATGAGAACGACAAAGTTAGGGAGGAAGAGATTGTGGAAAAGCCAAACAAATTTGGTTGTGTGGAAATGGTTTGGCTACCTTAAGTCTGACCAAGCACAGGTCAACGTTATGTGTAAACTTTGTCGGCGAACAGTACTCAGCAAAACTGGAAACACAACAAACCTGTTCCACCATCTAAAAAGGTACCATCCCACCGAACACTCAGAAGCCTTGAGTTTGCGCTACCATGAAAGTGTCAGCCTCCCAAGTAGGCCTACTTCCAAAGAACGACAACAGCCAACAATTAAGTCTGCTCTTTCCGCCGTTACACCATATGAAAAGACATCGAAGCGATACAAAGACATAACCAGCGCAGTAACGTACTGTATCGCCAAAGACAAGATGCCTATTAGCACGGTAGAAAAACAGGGCTTCAAGAAACTAGTTCGTGTTATGGATGCGAAGTACGTGCTGCCCGGGCGGAAATATTTTTCTCAGACATCACTCCCTCGGCTCTACTCCGAGTGTAGGGGGAAACTGGAAGAGGAGCTCAGGAACATTAAACACTTCGCTACCACATCTGATATGTGGTCTAGTCGCACGTCGGAACCATACATGAGTCTCACAATACACTATATAGACGAGGAATGGGATCTCCAAAGCAGATGCCTTCAAACGGCATATTTTCCCGAAGACCACACTGCAGAGATCATTGCCCGGGGGCTTCAGGAGGCACTCCAGTCGTGGGGACTCAGCGAGGACCACCAGGTGTGCATTACTACTGACAGCGGTGCAAATATCGTGAAAGCTGCTTCACTGAACCACTGGCTACGACTGCAGTGTTTTGGACACCGGCTCCATCTCGCCGTTGGAAAGCTATTAACGTTACTCAAACATTTGGATAAATGTAAGTGCTAGCTACAGCTGTCTGGGCTAACGTTAGTTAAACTAGCACTAGCTAACGGGGTCTTGCCTCCGATTAACTGCCCATACACAGGCTTGCTACAAATGTAACCTCGGCTTGCTAGCTGACATTTTATAATAAACGTTTTATTATGTATTCTGTTAGCCAGCTAGCAAGCCAGGGGGGCTAGCCTAGCTAGCGAGTCTAACGATAAGCAGCGGGTGTAAATGTCACCTTTAGATGAAAATGGCCGTTTGTAATTCAAAATAAGTTATTTGTTTGATTTTGTGTATGCATGACTTTGGAGCTTTGTCACATTTCTCACCCATGAGGTTCTAGTGCAGCCCTGGATAAGGATAGTAGTAGGCTACTAGCCAAACACAGCACCTTCAGATTTCTTTGTCATTACAATGTTGAGTATTGGACATCCAATGAAACTAAAGATTGTTTCTCATCAGCTCATACAGTGCAATCGATTTAATAATAATAATAGAAATGTAGCAGCAGGCTCCCAAAGGCTCTCACTTTGTACTCATGTTGTTATATCTGTTTTATTTATTAATGTAATAAGTGACTGTTGCTGAGTCTTGTTTAACAATGTCTATATTGGCTTTCCATGCATCTTCAGAGAGAGGTGGGAGAGACCTGGCAGCAGCTCAAGAGGAGCTCAAACTACCCCAGCACAAGATGGTCACGGAGTCGCCTACAAGATCGGGGTCACGTCTGAAGATGGTAGAAAGAGTACTAGAACAAGAGAAGGCCATCGTACAGGTCTTGTCGGCTGACAAAAAAAGCAGGCATTTGGTTCCCTCATGGCAGGATATCATGGTCCTCGAGTCTTTCCACAAGGCAGTGAATCCATTGCTAGAGTTCACTGATGCCCTCTCTGGGGAAGAATATGTCGGCATATCTTACCTCAAACCAGTCCTGCACCTTTTCAATGAGCAGGTGTTAAAGCCGGAAGATGGTGACAGTGATCTCACCAAGGAAATCAAGGCAGAGGTCATAGGTTATTTAAATAAGTACTATGACGACACAATCACTGATGACCTGCTGGATATGGCATCGCTGGTAGATCCACGGTTCAAGACCCAGAACATCAAGGTGGGTGCACATAAATGTTTTTACATATTTGGTATTTTTTCTCAGCTATATTTTTGTGAGCTATAACATTTCACAGCAAATTGTACTTGAATGATGAAGTATGTAACAATTAACTTATACATTTGTCTTATATACGTATACACCTTTTAAAGGAGGAGAAGGTGGTCGCCATGAAGGCCAGAGCCATGACCGAGATGTTGGAGGAGGGAAGAGCGGCAGAGGCAGCCACAGAAGCTGGAGTTGAGGGAGGAGCTGCTGCTGCAGCACCGACAACATCTACACCAGCTGACCTGACACCAGCCAAGAGGAAGAAGACAACATTGGGTAGCTTTTTCAAAAAGTCCTACACCTGCAAGCTCCTGATGCAGAGAGTGAGACCAATCCTCTGGCATGGTGGAAGATGCACAGCACATCCTTTCCCAGAGTGAGCAGCCTGGCAAAGCGCTACCTTTGTATACCTGCCCCCAGTTGCCCCTCAGAGCGTGCTTTTAGTACAGGGGGCAACATGGTGTCCTGCCATCGAGCCGCTCTCAAGCCTGAGACAGTTCACAGACTAGTCTTTCTTGCAAGAAATCTACAGTAAAGAAGATGTGGGGAGACTGGATGGCTGCTAGCTGTTCTCTCAAACACTCTCTTTTTCTCTCTGTCTCCGTCTCTCTCTCTGTCTCTCTCTCTCTTTCGCTCCCACAATCACATACGCACACACACTCCCACAAACAGTCACACACACTCTCTCTCTCTCTCTCTGTCTCTCCATCTCTTTCGCTCCCACAATCACAGTCACACACGCACACACACTCCCACCAACAGACAGTCACACACACTCTCTCTGTCTCTCTCTCTCTTTCGCTCCCACAATCACAGTCACACACGCACACACACTCCCACAAACAGTCACACACACTCTCTCTCTCTCTCTCTGTCTCCATCTCTTTCCCTTCCACAATCACAGTCACACACGCACACACACTCCCACAAACAGACACAGTCACACGCCCTGTTTGAAAATTTGGGGGTTAAAGTTATTGTTGCAGCTGCACATGGCCGTGGGAACTAGGGGTGCTGAGGGTGCTGCAGCACCCCCTAGCGAGCTGGTGTGAAAAAATGTTTGGGGGGCGGATTGACGTTGTACACTTTTTAATCAATGCATTAAAACATTTTACATAATTTGTCTGTTGTTACTGATCTAAAGGTAGTTTGTTTGAGGAAGATTTGGGGAAAATGTGCAATGAATAATTTAATAATTATTAATACCCAATAAACGCTGACGCTGTGCACGTAGCCTAGCCTACATCCGTTGGTGTTTCAAATGAACGATACGTTAGTGGAGATCAAACCGAAGAATCGCAATGGCCGCTCAGAAGCGAATTTCAGAATTTTTTATCAGACCACCTAAAAAAAGCACAAGAACTGAAGAAGTCCAGCGTCCTGAGGATGAGGAATGCAGCACTGCCACTCTCACTTTGCGGCCTAGTAGGCCTACTACTAGCACCATTGCCGCCGAAATCGAAGCCGGGCCTGTTAACGTACCTACTCCAGCAGCAGCGTACGCGGGAGGAGAGGCAGCAGCAGTAGCGTAAAAGGAATTGAGGAGCCCTTTCAGCCAACAGACTTCAATTTTCCAGGCAGGCGTTTTGGCTCAGAGATTTTTAGTCGTACCTTCAAAGCAGTGTGGTTTACAAAATGGAGGTGGCTACATTACGAGGCAGAGAGTGACCGTGTTTTGTGTTTTTTGTGCGTGAAAGCGTTAGAAAAAAAGCTGATAAACCATGATCGTCTGAGAGAACAAGCTACAACTTTTGTAAAAGGGGGGTTTGCGAACTGGCGGCAGCAGCAGCTCAAGGTAAGACATGGTTAATTATAATCTGCCGCCGTGCAGAAGCCTACTTTTATAGTCTTGTGCTGGAAAAAATGTAATATCTATTTGGATAGTCTTGTGTGTTGGGCGCAATGGCTTGGGTTTGTAATAAGACTTGTATTGCAGTGTTGGCATTGTGCTAAGCTTACTGACTTGATTGTTTTCTGTGGTGAATATAGCCTACGTTATGGGCCCTGTTTTTGCATTAACGTAGGCCTACGTTTGTAAAGCGCATTGTGTTGCCTTTGTGTATGAAATGCGCTACACAAATAAAGCTTGATTTGATTTGATTAACGTATAGCCCTAAGCGGTAGGCTACGCATGATAAACGTGACGCTTTCTGTCATCAGTCTGCGGGTTTGTGTATTGTTTGCAAGCTTTGGACCTGTTTGCAATATAGCGTATGGCAGACATTTCATGTTTGCTCAGGTTTGTGTCAGTTGCGACCTGATTTTGCATTATAGGTGGTAGGCTATGCTCATTGATAAACATGACGCGTTCTATCATAATCAGTCAGCGGGGCTGTGTAGGCCTATTGTTTGCAAACTTGAGTAGGTCGAAAATGTCAATGGGGAGGACCACCAGACCCTCATATTTACAGCACCCCCTCTCACAAAATAGTTCCCACGGCTCTGCAGCTGCAGCATGTTTGAACTATACTTTCTATAATAATCTAGTGTTCTCAGGTTTATTGAAATATGTTGTTCAAGATGCTTTTATGTTTTCTTACCCAATTATTTATTTCTATTTCTGTAAAGATAGCAACACAAGAATGTAGAACAAAGACAGACCGAAAAGGTCTCTAAAATGTTGTTTTTGTGTGTATTTCATTTAATTTATTGATTCTCATAATAAATAATTGTATTACAAACCATAATTAGCCTTCTGGTTTATTTAAGGTACTGTTCTAAGGAAAATACTCTTAAAACTGTAAATTAAGCATTATTATGTATTATTTAATGTATATCGTGATAATTATCGATATCGATCAATGTGGAAAAGCATATTGTGATAACATTTTGGGCCATATCGCCCAGCCCTAGTCTGGAGCCAGGCCCAGACGGAGGGCCCAGACGGAGGGCCCGCCTGTGAACGCCTGGTGGCTGGGCTTACGACGGAGCCCGGCCAGGCCCATCCCGAAAGAGCTACATGGAAACACCATCTCCTCCGTCCCGTGGACCCACCACCCATGGGAGGAATTGTCGGGGTCAGGTGCGCTGCCAACTAGGTGGCAGTGAAAGCGGTGGGCAACGACGGACCGGACCCGAGCGGCAGAGGCTAGCACTGGGGACAGTGAACGTGACCTCGCTGGGGGGGAAGGAGCCGTAGCTTGTGAGGGAAGTGGAGCGATACCAATTACACCTGGTGGGGCTAACCTCCACGCACAGCACCGGCACCGGAACCAAACTCCTGGATAGGGGTTGGACCCTGTTCTTCTCCAGAGTTGCTCACGGTATGAGGCGTAAGGCAGGTGTGGCTATACTAGCTAGCCCCCAGCTGAGCGCCTCTGTGCTGGAGTTCACCCCAGTGGACGAGAGGGTCACCTCCCTGTGCCTTAGGACTGTGGGGGGGGGGGGGGACTCTGACTGTGGTTTGTGCTTATGCACCGAACAGCAGTTCAGAGTACTCAGCCTTCCTGCAGACCCTGAGTGGAGTCCTATTTGGGGCTCCTGCAAGGGACTCCACTGTCCTATTGGGGGACTTCAATGCACACGTGGGCAATGATGGACAAACTTTGAGTGGTGTGATTGGGAGGAATGGCCACCACGATCTGAACCCGAGTGGTGTTTTGTTGTTGGACTTCTGTGCAAGTCACAGTTTGTCCATAAAAAACACCATGTTCGAACACAAGGATGCCCACAAGTACACCTGGCATTAGAACACCTTAGGCCGAAGAACGATGATAGATTTTGTTATTGTATCAGCCGATCTGAGGCCATGTGTTGTGGACACTTGGGTAAAGAGAGGGGCAGAGCTGTCCACTGATCACATCTGGTGGTGAGCTGGTTTCGATGGCGGGGGAAACCTCTGGAAAGACCTGGAAAACCCAAGCATGTAGTGAGGGTGAACTGGGTGTTCAAAGCCTCCATTGCTGAAGCTGCGGCTGGGAGCTGCGGCCTGAGGGCCATAGGTACCTCAAGGGGCGGTAACCCTAGGACACCGTGGTGGACAGCGGTGGTCAGGGAAGCCGTCCGACTGAAGAAGGAGGCCTTCCGGGATATGTTAGCCCGGGGGACTCCAGAAGCAGTTGCAGGGTATCGGCTGGCCCGGAGGGCTGCGGCTTCGGCCGTGACCAAGGCAAAGCAGCGGGTGTGGGAGGAGTTCGGAGAAACCATGGAGAAGGACTTTCGGTCAGCACCAAAGTGTTTCTGGAAGACCATCAGACACCTCAGGAAGGGAAAGCAGGGGACCATCCAAGCTGTATACAGCAAGGAAGGGACACTGCTGACCTCAACTGAGGAGCACTTTGAGGAACTCCTGTGCCCAATAATCCACCCTCTATGATTGAGGCAGAGCCGGAAGATGATGGGGGGTCATCGTCAATTTCCCTGGAGGAGGTAACTGAGGTAGTCAAACATCTCCACAGTGGCAAAGCCCCAGGGACTGATGAGATCCATCCAGAAATGCTGAAGGCGCTGGGTGTTGAGGGGCTGTCTTGGTTGACACGCCTCTTTAACACTAGCAGCGCCAAGCATTTGAAACTTACCAGCATAGCTGGGGGGTGGGTCAAATGCCCCCGCAGTCTTTAGAATGGGAGGCTGTTATTGACACACAATGGCCGCTAGATGGCGCTCGTGTGTGTGTTTGTGACACAAAATGCGGCTGTATCGGCTTGGGCTAAAAATAGATACACCTGTCTAGAAATAAGATGGTCGTGTCTGGGACTACGTTTTCCCAAGCCCTATTATCAAATAGAAAGCATATCACTGATAACACTTGAAAAATAAGAACACATTGGCGCAGTATGATGTAGGACTATTCACCTATTGAGCAATTTATAGATGGATTTATGGATGAATTCCATGTTTACTCAGGCCCGGTCGGATTTAGCCAAGCCGCTGGGGTAGGCTTGTGTTGCAGTTTTACCACATTAGTTATTATTTTGGGAATTTGAGCAGAAAGGCATTTTTCTAAACATGTATTATGATATATAGATATATATTATACTAAATAAATATATAATATTTGGGCGGGTTTTTATCGCATTGGGGGGATTTGGAGCACTCGTTGGGGCTGCAGCACCAATCTGGCAATCCGGCTTGTTTACATCCGGACGTGACGTATGTAGCAACATTCTGTGGAGGGCAGTAATAGTTGCATCGACACTGGCCGTAAGAAGAAGTTATTGAATACAGTTTCCGCATGTTTGTTGTATTCTATTTGACATGTTCCTTTGCCTCATTTAGCACCAGCTGCAACAATCTCCTCCAAATCCGTTCTCTCCGTTAGCAGGGCTAACGTTGCACTCAGTAGCTTGTGCTTATTAGCTAGGTTTGGTAAACAGCTTGTGCAGTGGAGGGGTTCTTTTGGGGCAATTATTGGATTATGCCAGCTAACGTTAGTTCCCAAGCTTGTTTGATAACTATTCGATGCAGTCTGCCAGGCTAGTGCCTGTCGCCGTCATGAATGAGACGGCCTAGTTTATATACGGCCCCAGCTTTTGTTTGCTTTTAACTTCAAATTAACGTTTTTGTGTTTTGGGGCCTTAAAATAATATAATACGGCATGCATAGCTAGCGAGAGATATTGCCCCCCGCATCATTTTTGCAACTTTGCAACTGCTTGCTTGCTAGCTAGCTTAGCTAGCCTAACGTTGGGTGTATGAAACTGGATTGTGAACAATTGCACAACCCTCATCCCACGATGGAGGCTATCAACTGGGCTTGGGACTTTGCCTCTCATCGCTAACTGGAAACTGTCCCGGTTGAGCTAATGGTAGGTAACGTTAGCTAGCTCAAACAGTTTTTTATTAGGCTATTATTAGCCTATCCAACCAATGTTATTTAGTTGTAGTATACTGTTGTATGGGTGGGGGTTGCAGAGGGCTACAAACAAGAGTGTGAGGCAGCTCTGTAGGTCATTGAAGGCTATATATTATTATGATATGGTTGATAATAGTGAAGAACATGTGCAAGTTGTGTGTCATAAAATGTAAAAAAAGTACACATCAGCTTATCACAGAGTTGGCTGTAATATAAGGTTGCTCCCCTCCTTTGACATTCGCTACCCGCAGACAGACGGCATATTTGCATGTCAATGTATGCTCAAACTAATTTGAATTTCGTGGGGGTTGGGGGGGTTAGTTAGGGTGAGGAAAACGACGCGCGGTCTCTTTAGCCCTGAGACCATCAGCCAGGCAGCTCAGGAAGGCTATATATTAGTATGATATTATGTCTAATAATACATTTGTTGAAAGTAACGAGAATTACATGCCCAAACAACAGAGATAGGACACGAACATTACAGTTGATAATAGTGAAGGACAACCACAACAATACTAAGCTAACGTTACGTGGTGACTGGAGCGATCCTCACTACCACAGCATATTTCCAGAGTGAGTCAGGTAAGCAAGCTATAATTTGTTTGTTGTTGCTTTATGTTTAAAATGTTCAAATGTTCTGTCAAGTTTGACAATGTGAAATATGTGATAGAGCTCAACCACATGACTATTGTTATTGTATGACATGAGTTATTCTAAACTCTTTGGCGTACATACTGAAGCGGGGGGGGGAATCTAGCTTCACATCAACTAGCTAGCTAGCACTAGTGAAATGAGACAACTGTTTCCCTCAGCGTGCGCTGTTGTCAAATGGTAGCCTGTAATGAAATGAGACCATCATGGTTTTCCTCAGCTAGGCCTATTTGCATGTCAATGTAAACCCGTGGGGGTTGGGGAGGGCTACAAGGTATGGCTTTTGGTTAGCCTACAGCCCTACCAAGAAATGTTAGTTCTGCTTCATTCCCACAGCAATTTTCTATAGGGAGGCTTTAGCGGCTCTCAACCTCAAGTACAAACCCTTCTCTACATGGCCGCTCAGAAGATCTACAAGTCCAACTGGGCAGCCAGGGTCCGTGCCACAGTGGTGTGGATGAAGACGTCCCACAAGGCCAAAGTGGTCTTGAAGGAGAAGCAGCAATTGCTCAGTGAGATCACATCTCAGTACATTCTTTTGATTATAGATGCATGATTGAAAAATGAATGATATTAAAGTGTAATGCTAATTTATCGTTTTTTGAATCATGCTTTTTATTATTTTGTCATTAAAGATAACAGCAACATACAATATGTTATTCACTCAGTTAGGCTATACGAAAATTAATGCTAGTAAATTGATAGATTTTGGGTGACTAATTTTGTTTGTGTGTGATTTGTTTGTGTTTTCCTGTCAGTTGGACCCACAGCTCAGGAAGTAGGTGGAGAAGGACAGAGTCAACAGCATGAACACAGGGGACTTCAGGAAGGCAGAGGAGTTTGTGGAGCCGATGCGTGTGCTGCACACATCCACACTCTGTGTCTCCAGTGAAAGAAACCCAACCTGTGGCCAGATCATTCCAATCCTCTAAAAGTTGCAGGCCCATTACACTGTGCGCCAGGGGGACTCTGCCCAGCTAGCAGATCATGAGTGGGCAGCCAGCGGCCCGCTGACGACCAACTCGGCGGCCCTACATCCTCCGTCAGTGCGTTGGTGGCTTGCTGCTCACACTGCACCACCCTCCCCACACACTGCATGCTAATGCACTCTATACGTTGCTATGCTAATGCATGTAATATTGCTAATAATGCATTCAATAAATGAGAACAGATGTGTGAACTTTTTTTAAATTTTATTTAAAGTAGCACATCAATATAACACAGATTAATGCAATACTCGTAAGAGGAGACAGGTACAGTAAAGAAAATGTTCAAAAGCAGCATAACGAACATACAGTACATAACATATATCAGCATACATATAGTACACTATGAACAGCATATGACATTATGGAGATGGACACTAGACATATGGTAGGCTATATAAATACTCTAGACAGATGGCATGTACAGTAACAATCAATAGTTTGGACACCTTCTCATCCAGTTGAATGCAAAGGTGTCCAATCTTTTGACTGGTACTGTAACTAAACAACTGTGCACACAACTCAGGTGTACAGTAGTCTGATGGCTGTACAACAAAAGCAGAATAACCTGGGGGGTTGTGTGTAGTCAAGACGTCATGGCCGATCTAAAACACAGAATTCAAAATAAATTTGACTTTGTAAATGGCTGAAAGAATTGGTCTTTGATAAGTATATATAATTAAAAAAATGTGAACAGGTCAGAAAAAACAAACACCAACCATAAGAACTGGCGTCGCATGCTGTGGTTTGTGGACGATGTGGCGTGGAGTCCCATGTTCGGGCCCCAAGGTAGGTGGTCTAAAATAAGATCAAAAATAATATTAAGATAAAGTAGGTGGTCTAAAATAATATTTAAAATAATATTAAGATAAAGTTTAGACCAAGTGCCCGGCTATAGAGTACCTGGTCTGCAGGTATTCATGGGTTTCAAATGTAGTCCTAGACCTGCCGGACCAACACAGGTGTTTCAAATTAATGAATTAGTTCTACTGCATAAGATAAATTGAAACACCTGTGTTGGTCCCCAATATGGCAGGTCTAGGACTACATTTGAAACCCATGAATATGCTGGTCTGTGCTAATCTTCACTGTTCTGTGCTAGTATAACAGTAACATCCTGGTTCTACTCTGGTCTCCATACCTGTTCTCTGTACTGGTCCTCATGTCTCCTCTCGCCCTTCGCCTGCATCATCACCTCAAAGTTTTTCCCAGTTTCTGGCACCTTCCAGTTTGGATGTGCCAGAGCCCATAGGCCACCTGGGCTGGAGGGAGAGACAGGACAATTAACCAAGTGAAAGAGACAGAAATACTGCACACAGAAGAGACATTGATATGACTGTCCAGCCTGTGATAGACATCTGAAGTTTTGCAGAATCTAATAAGATGGCTAATTTTAGCAATAATAGCTTAGCTAGCTAGTAGTGCCAACTGCCTACCTAGCACAGCCAACTCATTGACCAAATGAACATGGGGACTTTCACAGACGTTGCCAGAGCATTTGGGACAGTTAGCTATTCTGTTCTGAGTAATTTTAGCACTAGCCTAAGCACTAGCCTAGGTATGCTGCTAACGTTGGAGATGAAGTAAACATGGAGATGTTACAACGCCTGTTGCTCATAGCACTAGTGCTTATTCATGTATATTGTCCTCTTATTTCGGTTATTTCAGTTATAATATTTCAGTTATTCAGTCCCTCATCACCTTTGCGCTAGCTAGCTCGCACTCCACTGGAGAGTAAACAAACAGTGCGCCCCACAATGCACAGCGCATCTGACTACGGGTCTTTTTTAGGTCAAACATGTTGCGTCCGTCCGAGAACGGGCGGTTTCACACAACTGGAGCTTCCTAGAAATCGGTTGTGACCGCTCCGAAAACACCTCTTCAGGAGGGTCTCGGAGCGGCTGTTTTAGTGCACACTTGTCTGCGATTGTTGTGTTCACACAGGCCCATACAGAGCGCTCTCGGGCCCAAAGCTCGTTTGTGCGCACAAACTGTGTTCGGAATCGCTCCCTATTCACTATATTGAACTATATAGGGCGTCAGCCATTTTGGGCTGAACGAGGGAGCGATTCCGAACACAGCTTATGTGTGAAACCACCCTAAGTTACTCCCTTTACGCACAAATATAATGAGCGGATATTTATTCTTGATAAGTTCATGAGGTAACTTACAGTAGGATTGATCATTTTGTGTGCATAAACAGAGGCTAAGCATAAAACAAACACACAGAGCTAGCTAACATACAGTGCTAACATAAACAGTGCTAGCTAACATAAGCAGTCGGCAACATTACAGTAACGTCAACATTACGGGTAAGAATGGGCTAACGTTAGCGAAGCTAGCCAAACTTACATCATCCACGAGATCCAAATTGTTGTCACGTCTCCAGATCCCCCAAGCTCCTCTTCTGATGAGCTGGACTCAAAGACAGCCTCTCAAACCTCAGCACATCTCCTGTTTTTGTGTTTGTTTGCTCATTTTATCTTCTCCGGTAGCCTAAGTTCATTCAGTAACGTTAGCCCAGCCGGATTCAAAACATAATCCCTAGTTGTTTGCAAACCACATGGCCCAGTTTTATCCAATGGGGGGCTCTCTTGATAGAAAGTGGTGAATAATGTGGATGGTCATTGGTTTATTATGTCTGAGACTGATAGACAGCTGAATCCATGGGGAAAGCTCCAACCAATGGATTCAGAGAAGGCGGCGTATGATGCCTTCAGGAACCAATCATAAACGCTGTAAATCTCAAGACACGAAACAGACGTCTTATACACAAAACAACGGTGTAAAATTATGTATATGATTTCTGTGCGTGTTCATATGGCGGAAAAATCTATAAAAACGTACGACGCCGCGCCACCGCGGGCGCAGACTCCAGAGGGATAAAGCACAGTTCTTTTTACTCACACCAATGCTCCTATATAATTATAATTATTTTATACTCCCAGTTATATTATATATTTGCTTTGTCCAGATTGCCAGTTGAACAAAAACGATCCAAGTGCAACATTGTAACATATTATTCCCTGAACCAATGCAAACGGTCTAGAGGGTTGAATAGCCTGCACCCCTAGTAATTTTGCATTCATTCAATAGCCTACATAAGCATTCACATCCATAAACACAAGGCTGTGTTTTCAAGACATTCACAGCATTTCAAAATTCAACATTTGCATCATAGACTATTGAGTGCTATTCGTTTGAAGACATTTGACCTGTGTTGAGCTGATAGCATACGTTTTGAGATTAAACATAGTTTTATCTAAATGAGCCATTGTGTGAGTGTAACCTTTTGCATTCATTGTTGAAATCACATATAGTCTACCACAAAAATATTATTGCTGTGCACATTCTTATATCCATATGTAAGGATGGATTATTCATTCAACCTTGATTCCTATAAAAAAAAAAACATATTGATGAACCTAGGCGACATCTGCTGGGAGAAAGTAGCATTGCAGCCTTCAGGTCAGGTAAAAAAAGATGGCTGACCGGCTTTTAGCCAGAATACACTAAAGAAATGACCAAACTACCTTTTCCTGGTGGGATTTCGAAGTTTCAAAAACACTGACACGTAAAACGCACATATCTAGGAAAAGTCATGAAAGCAGGGCGCTGTAACTTGAACGGTTGCAGAGAATTATTTTTTAATGTAGTTGCATGGGTCACCTTGACCCACCCTCAGCTATTCTAGTGTTAACATTGCGTGGAAGTCCGGGTCAGTGCCAAAGGAGTGGCAGACTGGGGTGGTGGTCCCAATATTTAAAAAAGGGAAACAGAGGGTGTGTGCCAATTATAGAGGCATCACATTACTCAGCCTCCCAGGGAAAGTGTACTCCAAGGTGCTGGAAAGGAGGGTCCGGCCGATAGTCGAACCTCAGATCGAAGAGGAACAATGCGGATTTCGTCCTGATCGTGGAACCACAGACCAGCTCTTCACTCTCGCAAGGATCTTGGAGGGGGCTTGGGAATTTGCCCAACCTGTCTACATGTGTTTTGTGGACTTGGAGAAGGCTTATGACCGGGTCCCTCGAGAGGTCTTGTGGAGGGTTATACGGGAGTATGGGGTGAGGGGATTCCTACTTAGGGCCATCCAATCCCTGTACACCCAGAGCGAGAGCTGTGTCCATGTCCTCGGCAGTAAGTCATCTTCCTTTCCGGTGGGGGTTGGCCTCCGCCAGGGCTGCACTTTGTCACCAATCCTGTTTGTGATTTTCATTGACAGGATATCGAGGCGTAGCCGCGCGGAGGTGGGTTTGCAGTTCGGTGAGCTGGGGATCACGTCGCTGCTATTTGCAGATGATGTGGTCCTGATGGCATCATCTGCCTGCGACCTCCAGCACTCTGTGGATAGGTTCGCAACTGAGTGTGAAGCGGCTGGGATGAGAATCAGCACTTCTAAGTCTGAGGCCATGGTTCTCAGCAGGAAACCGGCGGTCTGTCCGTTCCGAGTAGGAAATGAGTCCTTACCCCAAGGGAAGGAGTTCAAGTATCTGGGGGTCTTGTTCACGAGTGAGGGAACCATGGAGAGGGAGCTTGGCCAGAGAATCGGAGCAGCTGGTGCGGTTCTGCAGTCGCTTTACCGCACTGTTGTGATGAAAGAGAGCTGAGCCAAAAGGCAAACTCTCGATCTGCCGGTCTATCTTTGTTCCCACCCTCACCTATGGTCATGAAGGATGGGTCATGACCGAAAGAACGAGATCACGGTTACAAGCGGCCGAAATGAGGTTTCTCCGGAGGATGGCTGGGGTCTCCCTGAGAGATCGGGTGAGAAGTTCAGTCATCCGGGAGTGACTCGGAGTAGAGTCGCTGCTCCTTTGCGTCGAAAGGAGCCAGTTGAGGTGGTTCGGGCATCTAGTGAGGAAGCCTCCTGGGCGCCTCCCTAGGGAGGTGTTCCAGGCGTGTCCAGCTGTGAGGAGTCCGCGGGGTAGAACCAGGACTAGGTGGCGGGATTACATCCCCGCACTGGCCTGGGAGCGGCTAAAGATTCCCCAGGCAGAGCTGGTTGATGCTGCCAGGGAAAGGGATGTCTGGGGCCCCCTGCTGGAACTGCTGCCTCCACGACCCGACCCCGGATAAGCGGATGAAGATGGAATTGGATGGAAATAAAAGAGAACGGGAGGGAGGGTTGCGCGCTCATTTGTCACCTCTCTGCTGTTTGTTGTCGCCGGCATTTCGGCCTTTGCCTTCTTCAGGGAGAGGGTCCTTCACCCTGGGGGGGGCGGGCGCTGGGGCGTGGATGAGTGTGCAACTCTCTTTTTT
This sequence comes from Borostomias antarcticus, assembly GCF_949987555.1. NCBI lineage: Eukaryota > Metazoa > Chordata > Actinopteri > Stomiiformes > Stomiidae > Borostomias > Borostomias antarcticus. The sequence continues at coordinate 18,917,068 of NC_140253.1, forward strand.
GTTTTCAGTTATAAGTTCCGTCAGTCTGCACCTCTAAAAAGTTTTTGGGTGTGCTCCACCTTGTATACAGATGTGGGAACATAAGAATGTAACTTGACCCGCGGTATTCTAACAGGCGCTTTACAGCATTCCGCACCACCGCTCGCACGCCCATAGGGGCGCAGTAATACTACTCATTGACCCATTGATGTAGCTCATCTCGCACATTAGATGAGCCTACCGTTCTCAAACTCCTTGTTCTCTGTCTGGTTGTTATTCAATTATTACGAACAAAGCCTATCTATCTATAGTTTCTATCTCTGTAACTGTCGCCGGGTCTATATCTGTTAACTCATGTGTTGGGACAAGTAGAAGTTTAATATATTAGGCTAACTGAGTGTTCTCATATGGAACATTAGCCTACATCGGTTGTTTTAGAGACTTTCTTTTAGGCTACAATAGCCTAAGACACGACAACTTGTCTGTCATTTCATTTATTTATTTATTGATTATCATTTGCTCTAATTGTTCTAATGTTGGGTTGTTTTAAAGCTATACCATTTTGTTCTGTGAATACAGTAGACTATCGCGTACGCTTCATTTGAGAATAAAGTACAGTATTTGATCAAAGCTGGCACTCAAGTGGAAATTCGGTTATTTTATTATAGGCTACTGTAGATCTATTATGCTAGGCTATATGAGTTTAGTTGGCTATTTGATTGCAATTTTGATTCATTTTCACAAGTAATTAAGGGTATTTATCTGTCTATTATGAGTCTATATGAAACAAGTATACCACTTATTGAATTTGGTGCATTTTAACATAAGTTTCAGTCATCCGGACATTTCAGAGATACGAACGACCTTCGGTCCCGTTGGGTTCGGATAAGTGTACATAGGGAGTAATTCAACAGTTTTGGGACACTTCATGGAATGTCATTGCGTAAGATATTCATGACGCAAACAAGCAGACGCGCCGATCACTGATGGCAGCAGGTTGAAATATCAGGTATTCAGGTTCCATGTTAAGTTAAATGTTAAATCCCATATAAATGGTTGGAATTCTAATGATGTGCAAGTGTGATTTTGTCAACTTTAGTTATGTCTGCTAATAGCAGACTGTGAAGCAGCACGAGCAGACCGTGATAGCAAGTTAGCTCATGACAGCAGCTTCATAATATTAACGATAGCTGTCGGTGGCTAAAAAGCAGATAGCTAACTTTACAATGATGATTCCTGTAGCTATTTTGATTTTGATGCTATTAGTTCAACTTCTGTTTCTCGGGCAGGAACGGAGACGAGCTCGCATTAGCAGCAAAGCAGCTACAGGAATGATCTTAACATTAGCTAACTGCTTTAGCCACTGATAGCTACCGTCTTCTTCACTTCTCCTTCGGTAAAACATGACACTGTTGTATTGTGGTATTGTGGAGGGCTTAGGCAGAAGCAGGAAGAGAAACACGTCATGGGACCCTAAATCAGAAAAAATATGGAATGGTAGTGAACGGCGTGAGAAGCTATTGTAAGCTAGACTGCAACGTAAACAACCACCATTCACGTAACACAGGGGACAGACGTCAGGGGTCAGCTAGCTAGCTAACTACTGTACCAGTTAGCTAACAACTATGTGAACTCAAACTCCTTGTTCTCTGGTTGTAATTTTAATTATTACGAACAAAGCCTATCTATCTATAGTAGGCCTATCTATCTCTGTAACTGTCGTCGGGTCTGTATCTGTTAACTCATATGGAACAAGGTATCGGGACAAGTAGAGGTTTAATACAGTAGGCTAACTAGCTAGCTAGCAGAGTGTTCTCATGGAATATGGCATCAGGACGAGTAAGCTAGCTAACGGGGCTGACTAGAGATGTGTTTGAAATGGTTCACTCACTCCCTATTCCCTAAGTAGTGTTACCCATATAGTGAACTACATAGGGAATAATTGCTTCGGATATTCATGGAATGTACACACCAGTTAGCTAGCAACTACGTGGACACAGGCTGATCTACTATACGGAATTGGACCGAGAGTGTTCTCATATGGAACTAGGCTAACACAGTTGTTTCAAGACCAGCAGTAACGTTTGTGGTTTAATTTTTGTCCTTCGCTTGGCTATTCTTGTTGGGGTGAATTGACCAGCTGTTTCAAATCGCCGGACGAGATGCCCGCTTCTATGACTGGATCTACACAGCAAACAAGCATAACAGTGCGTCATGAAGACCGACGACGTGCTACATTAGGCTACCTCCTGGAATACCCCACTTAAGGTCTTTCATATTGAAATTCTCTTGATGGTCTGGGGAGTTGCGAGACGTGTTAAGGGAGTGCATCAGTCGTGATCCTTGACAGTAGGCTACCAGCCTGCGCTGCGCTCAGCACAAAGTTGGATGAATGGATGGACTTATTGGAATCCTGGAAAATGTTGATTGCGCTCTAAAATCATGAAAGCATGAATGTAAAAAAGGAAGCAACAGAAGTAGTCTAGATGAGATGGTGGTTTAAATGAATGGCAACACGTAGGAAAGCATCAATTGAGACTGGTGAAAATGCTGATCATCTACAGTAGGGCCTACCTCTGGCTGAGTTCATGGTTACAACCATTAATCTCTTACACATGGGCCTATACAATACTTGCACAATACTTTGGACGTTAAATCCATCTATCTATCAATCAAACAAGCAAATTCAATCCTACACCTGTGGAATGGCCGGTCATGGCAAAGCACCCGCTAACGTAGGCTACCCCCCTCCCCACGATCCAGGGCTAGGAAACCGGTCCATCCAGTTTTTTGAATATAAAATAATTTGTAGGGGGGGGGGTGTTACAATAGTCTAGTCCAGGTTCGCTGGCGAGTGGCGAGCTAGTCAGATATGGCGCATGCATGTGTGGACATTGTAGGCCGATTCTGTAAAACCTAAAGAATAAAAGTAGGCTACGTTCAACATTCATTGGAGTGGTCCAGTTGGATAGGCTAGTCTAATCTAAATAAATTGAGGACCTGTATTTTCAGTGTTTGCTGGTAGCGAATGCCACAGACAGACAGGGAGGAAATCTATTTGTTTCATTGTTTCATTGTTTGTGCTCTGTATGCACAAGATAGTTAATGTCCGGATATAATTGGCAGTAGGGCGTGAAAAAACCCTATCAAAGGCCAAGATTAGAAGGGATTTGAAGATGTAATTGATCATTTTAAATGGGTCTACTTTATCTTTTGATGGCTATTTGAACGGACTGCATCGATCAATGCAATGAGTTTTACCCTTTTCATCAATAAAATATCATTTTTACAACCATGTCTCATTGATTGGGAAGGCATTTAGAGCTGCCGGTCTATTAGCCTGCTTATTCGGACTCAGAGGATGGCATAACTGTTTATTGAGAAACAATTGATAGGCAGGCTGGCCTATATAAAGAATTACCACAATGCATGTAGTCTAGATATATTACATTATGGTTATACACTTTATGGTAGACTGCCCTCTCGCTCGCTATAAGCAGGCTACATTGTGGCTGTTTTGTTCATCGCAGAAGCCTATAGCCTAGGCTACACATAGAGGGGATTATTTTCAACGGACATTATGACCTGAGCATCTATAGATCATGCCAACACTAGCCTAACTGATGAAGTCGTGGCCTTCAACTTTACATGATTTGCATTTTCATTGTTTTTAATGTTACTAAAAGCAACATATGATTTGTATGTGTCTGTAGGCCTATGACGCCTTTCTCATATTTTTTTAGAATAAAGCCTAGGCCGCACTTTAACAAGAATATAGCCTACATTCACAAAAGGAGAAGAATCGATGAAACGGCTACAAGAACAGCATTTTGGCCAAGGATCCAAATAAAACAGTAGTCTACTGTACAGATGCAGCATAGAACGTAGATACATAATACTTATCTAATTAATAATTATCTAAGTTAATAGGCCTATGAGAACGCAACGCTTTTTACGGTAGCCTAGGCCTATGCGTCTTGTGATTGTACTGTATCCTAGGCTACAACTTAAGGCTAATTAGGCCCTATTGAATTCCTTTTATAGCCTACTAGGCTACTCATTATTATTGAATTATCTAGTTGATATATGAATAAAACAATAAGCCGTTTTAATGGCTATGGGCTACTAGTTGTAGCTACACACGAGTAACTCATGACGAGTTGATGCGCTCTGCTCTTACGCTCGGTTGAGGCGGCAGCTCAAATACACTTTGCGCATATCCTCTGCACCTTGGCAGTGCCACACAGACAGCTAGGTGCACTTCATGCATTGGTAGACAGTTCTGTTCTTGCTGCAGCTTGTCTTCACCATGCAGGTATTTTTTTGGGGGGAATCTTCTGTGGACACTGCGAGGGGCGCCGCCGGTGGCTGTTTGGACGTCAGAGCGCGCAGCTCTTCAGCCAACTGGAGGATGTCGCGTCTGGGGAGGCTCTGCGTCTCTCCACCAGTCCCCAGCGAGTCCAAGCTCCCCCAATGAATAATACTTATTTATAATAGCCTACATAGGATACACATCTACACATCTCCCTGTTGGAGAAATTCATGGCTATCCAAAGCATATTCATGGCAGAGCTGAGGACCAGGCTCGTTAAAGAGAAGCGTTACAGAGAGGAATGACCATTGAATCTGTTGTTCTTCTCCCTAACCCAAACATCTAATCTACTTTGGCTCCCACCCGGCCGTCAAGGCCGTTTCACCCAAACTCCCCTGAAGATTCAGAGGCTAAAGAGGCGCTGCACCCCCCCCCCCTCCTCCCTTCCCTCCCCATGGACACCTGTTGACTTTTGGTCTTGAGGCTGATCGAGGACGTCTCCATAGCAACCTGCTGTTATCGCTAAGACATTCCATCCGAGTCCGCAGCCAGAGGCCTTCAGGCTTACACACACACACACACACACACATGGACTGAACTCACGGACTCAGAAACACACACACACAAACCACATCACACGCACCCACCCCCTCCCCAGCCCTCCCGCATTCCATCCCCTCCTTTCGCACCCACCCCCCCCCCCCCTCTCATTACAGTACAGTGCTGTCAGGATATTGCCGCGCCGATTGTATGGCTGCTTGTCGAGGCTGGCTGCCTGTATGGTAATTCCCTCCCCCCTCCCCTCCTCTGGTAACTGTAACTGCCTTGTACTGTATTTTGTAACTGCCTTCTAATGTATTTTGTATGTCGTAATTGCCTTGTATTTTGTATGCACTGTAAAAAAAAAAAAGAGTTAATTTTACGGTAAAAGACTGGCAGCTGTGGTTGCCAGAACTTAACTGTAATAAATACAGTAGAACCGTTTCTACCATTAAGGTAAAATCATATTAGTACTGTTAATTTAATAGTTAAGGTATGACTTTTAATCTATCTTGTACTGTATGAATACACGTTTTTACCACAGAAATAAACAGTGATTTGCCATTAAATGAACATGAAAACACATTTTTGGGGGGGGGGGGGTTTGTCCTGAAATAATACAGTGTTTTACTGTGCAATTTACAGTTTATAACAACAACAACATGTTAATTTTACTGTAAAAGACTGTCAGCTGTGGTTGCCAGAACTTAACCGTAATAAATACAGTAGAACTTTTTCTACCATTACGGCAAATTATAGTAGTACTGCTAATTTTACAGTTAAGGTGTGAGTTATAATTTATCTTGCACTGTATAAATGCACATTTTTACCATAGAAATAAACTGTGATTTGCCATATAATTAACATAAAAACTTTTTTTTACAGTAAAATTTAGTCTATATGTATTTTTAAAAAAACATGTTAATTTCACGGTAAAAGACTGGCAGCTGTGGTACCTGAACTTTACCGTAATAAATACAGTAGAACTTTTTCTACCATTACGGTAAAATCATAGTACTGCTAATTTTACAGTTAAGGGGTGAGTTTTAATCCATCTTGCACTGTATAAATACAGGTTTTTACCATAAAAATACACGTTTTGCCTTATGAGCATTTTCCTCCCCCTTAAATATGGTGTTTTACTGTGCAATTTACAATCTATAATATAAAATACTACTTATAAATTCCCTTAAAATGCCATATAAAGGTTGTGCTGTAAAATAATAGTTTGACTGTGCAATTTAGTCTGCAATATAAATACTTTACTGTACAATGAACAGTCTGTAATACAAATCACTAAATTCCACATAATTTCCCTTACAATGCAGTATTAATAAGAGTGTTTTATTGTGAAATTAAGCCACTCAAAACATCTCTTAGTACTAGTTTTGTTCAAGTTGTTTTCTCCATGAATCACAAAAACTACCACAATGACATTGTAGAAATGTATCCTCCTTTATTCAAGGGATTACTGGACCAACAAGGTTGAGGCACAAAACCTGACCTCCCTCAGTAAAGCTGAAGATTGAACTACTGTACAGTATACCAGACACCAACAACTAAATGGCTACTGTATATGCTGAACATCCTTTAGCACAAGTAACAACATAAATAGCAGTAAGTACTCAATGCTACTTAAAGGACAATGCTAGTTTTTGACAACCTGGACCTTATTTACGACATATTATAAGATGTTTGAATCACCGAGATCACTTTGGTGTAGTTCGGAGGCCTGTAGAAGAAATGTAAAATCCAGCGCGAGCCAGTATATCCATGTAATGGCGGTGATCGGGGCAATGAGAATGCAGCTTCTAAAAATCTATTTTCTGCCGCGAAACGGTTGTTTTCATCAATCTGTCTGGATGAATCGCTAGTTGTGCTTACATAGAGAGCATAGGCCTGTTGTGGTATTTCCCATGCCTCTGTAATATGATCTTTAGAAACGTCGTTAGACACGAAATAGCTTCCTCACTTGCTCCAGCACGCATGCGCACAGCGTGCTGGAGCAACGATTGCGCGCTGTGCGCATTAGTGCTGGAGCAAGTGAGGAAGCTATTTCGTTTCGAAAGACGTTTCTAAAGATCATGGCATGTGAAAACCACAACAGTTATGCTCTATGTAAGCACAACTAGCGATTCATCCAGACAGATTGATGAAAACAACCGTTTCGCGGCAGAAAATAGATTTTTAGAAGCTGCATTCTCATTGCCCCGATCACCGCCATTACATGGATATACTGGCTCGCGCTGGATTTTACATTTCTTCTACAGGCCTCCGAACTACACCAAAGTGATCTCGGTGAGTCAAACGTCTTATAATATGTTGTAAATAAGGTCCAGGTTGTCAAAAACGAGCATTGTCCGTTAACAGTGAAATACTGTCAACAGTGCTTGTATTGTTTGTTTGTTAAATTGTTAAATTGATTGTTAAAACCTCTTTTGGTTACAACACCATCTTACAAATGAAAAAGTCCACGCAAAAAAAAAAAAAACATCATTAGCACAATTGGCTACAACTAACAACTAAATGGCTACTGTATATGCAGACACGTTTACATGTAAACGTTTACATTGGCTACAACTAACAACTAAATGGCCACTGTACAGTATATGCAGACACGTTTCTATGGAAACATTAACATTGGCTACAACTAACAACTAACAACCAAATATCTACTGTACTGTATATGCAGACACATTTCCATGGTCTATCTCCATTCATGGTCGGCAAGGTCTGCAATCAAAGTGAAGACTCTGGGATTGACTGAGTACATTTTCTTGTTTTTCTTCCACTCGACTTTGGTGCCCCTCTCAGGATTTATTGAGAAGAAACATCTTTATAAAAAAAAAGTGAAAGTACATATATGAAGTCTCCGACGCAAATTCAGCCAAGGCACGTACGTCACAGCCGGGGGTCAGCAGAGGTTAATCTGTCACGCATGACGCAGCACCAGCTGACTGTAGCTGTCATAGCATTGGTCAGCTCACCAGAGCGCAGGTATTTAAGCTGTCAAAACATGTCATTATTCGCGCTTGCTTTACTGCTGTCGTAATTGCATGCTCGCCTTACTGCTATTGCTCGCTGCTCCGCGTCTTGCTCGCGTTCCGTGTCGTATTGTGATTTGGTGCGTTTGCTACCTGCCGCCCGCGGTGTCCTCGCTGCTTCCGCGTTCCCCTCTGCCGAGTCGTCTCCGGTCCGTGGTTGGGTGTCCGTTTAGTGGCGTCGTGGAGCGCCGGCTTCCGAGGCCGGGGGGCCCGTCTCCTGTAGCTCCGTGGTGCCATACTTGCGTATGGTTCGTGCTCGCATTGGCTTGCGTTGGAAGTCCGTTTAGGCATTGCTACGCGCCGGTCACTGGTTTCATTCATGTGCCGCTATGTCGGAGGTTGTCCATGCTCGTCTGCCGCATTACTCACTGTCGATGTGCGCCGGGTGCATTCACCATTGAAATGTTTGCAGTTCGGGCGTGGACGTGCTGTGTGTATTCTCTATGTATTTGGTTCATCTCGTGGTGCGTTCGTTTATAAATGGGAGGTGGCTAATTGCGCCTTGCTACTAGGAATACTACAATTCACCACCGCATGAACTCGCACTTCCTCGTCGCACATTCGGATATGTTTCTCAGCCCCCAGTTGCTCGATGCACTAGATATAACTAGGTGGCTGTGATATAATGTTATATTGATATGACTCGGTGACTGTATGTAATATTATGGAGCTCGATGCACACAGGTCGGAGGTGGGTATTTTGCCGCTTGCGACTTGCCACCTCCGGCCACAAACGAACGCACCATGAGTCCTCCCCTCGCGGCTCGTTCGTGGATTCGCTGGCCGCATGACAGGCTATACTGCTCGTTGCTAACTAGCTGGCGTTCGTCAAGGTTCCCGTATTGCACGTCGGGGCATCGTTATGTTGTATTGCTAATACTCGCTCGTGATTCATTATGTTCGATTGCTACTACTAGCTCATGGTTCATTATGTTAGTTTGCTAATTCTGGCTCATGGTTCGTTATGTTAGATTGCTAATCCTGGCTCATGATTCTGTTGCTGGCTCCTGTTTCTAATGCTAGCTCTTGACGTTCATGATCGCATCGGTATTGCTTCCGGAGATGCAAACCGTGTATGATGTGGGGTTATTGATGACTGTAAGTATGAGATAGGACGATAGATATTATGGTATTTAAGGCTGTCTCGCCTGTCTGGTAGGCCTGTCGTTGGCCGATTGCTTCGGCATGTCCAAACCTCGTTCGGGGACAACGACGGCGATGATGCCTTACCAATTATTGCGTTATTGGCTTTATAATTAGTTCGGGTCAGTAGCTTCGGGCTACTGCATGGTTCTTAGGGCATCGTACTGTAACCTGTGCGTTGTCGTCAATTGTTTCTAGCATTATGCTGCATCTGCTGGGTGTGCGCGACTATCCTGGCTGTTCGGTTAACGCGGTGCTTATTCTTCCACCATTTCCGTTCGTCGCTGCTCCTCCGCGTTGTTTGGGGGCAGGGTTTACGGGCTTTTATTTCTAATGTTAAAGGGATGTATGCTGCGCTGGTCACGCTCGATGTCGGATGCGTCATTTTACGCTGCGTTGGGATCCTGCATTGCTCTTCGCATTTAGCCTCTGCGTTATTTCAAAGACTAATCACCTGATTATAATGCTGCGTGCATGTCATGATCGGTTTATCGACTGGACGATAGATGGGGCGTTATGCGCGATGTGCAGTTTCTCTATCGTCGCTAATATTTTGCGGGGCCCCTCAGTGGTCTAGGAAACGCTTCTCTTCTGCATAACGGTGCACCGTGTTTTAATCAACTATGTTCGTTCGTGCATTCCGTTCGTCAATAATTCGTGTGCTGTCGCATGGCTGTCCGGGCAGGGGGACATTATTTTCCACGCATTCTCGTCCCCGGCTCAACGATCGAATCGCAGACTCGCTTCCCTTTTTGATTGCAGAGTTCTGCAGACTGTGCCCGGCTGCGGGCGGCCCTGTGCAGCCTGGTCTGCCTCTTCAGCGGATGGTTCTGGACCAAGCGATGCCTCGTGCCCTACGGTATCCGCTGCCCGATGCTTGAGAGCTGGTCTGGCCCGGGCCGCATTGACCAATGCGACCGCATGGTCTCTTTTCGCTGCGTTCTGCTCCTCATTGATGAACCTCGTGCCCGCTAGCGTTTCGGTTCTCAGCATTTGTCCATCGTGTTGGATCCTGACGGCTGCGGCTTCGATCGGTCGAACGTGTAGTAGCAGGCGTACAAATTCGCATGCGCTGCCTGGACCCCTTCATCGGCATACGAACGCTACCTGGGGCCCGGAGTCCACTACGCTCTGCTCCATATTCAATGTAAACGTCATGCTGTGGATATTCAATACTATAAGCATTCATAGTTCATTTTGTCGTGTCTAGGCGGCTGCGGCCTCAGTCGGTTAAGAGTATGTTGCAGGTGTTCATTCCACATGCGATGCCTGGACCCCTCCACCGTTTCTCTGCTGGGGAACCGATCCGTCCAGCTCCTCCTTAATGGCATCACGGAGAGCATCCCCAAGGCATGGATGTACGTCTTCCCTTCACTCCTTTGCTCGTTCAACGGTTATCGCACGGTTGAGGCAGGGGTGTTTTGGTGGTCACTCGTATTTAATGTTAGACACAGTCATTCTCACAGCTTTCTATGGGTTCCTTAAGGTCGGTGAATATTCTACACGCACATTGTCATTCAACCCCGCGCACGACCTCACTCGGGCAGATGTCACGTTGCACGCGCTCTGTTTCGTCCTGCACTGAAGCATTCAAGGCGGACAGAGCTGGTGCCGGCGTGACCGTTTGTTATCAGGCAATAACACCTTGTTTTGTCCTCTGTCCTCCATGAGCTCCTACCTGACGAGCAGACCCCAGGCCGGCGAGGAGGAGCCCCTCTTCATAAGAGAGGCAAAGCCATGACCGGTGCCTGGTTTGCCGCCAGACTCCGCGCCCTCTGCCAGGCGTGCGGGCTCCCACCGGTCCAGTGCACCGCACACTCCCTCCGTATAGGTGCGGCAACCACCGCCGCCGCCATCACCCCGGTGTATACCCTGAAGTCCATGGGCCGATGGTCCTCATCCGCTTATGAAGCTACCTACGGCCTGGAGTCCAGGACATTCTGGATGCCCAGAGGGCTATGAGTGGACTGTGACTTTGGGGTTGGGGGGATACTGCGTTTTCAGGTGATCATGTGGCTGGTGCACTATCAAATGTTGTCTGACATCAGTCAGAGCGCTCTCCGTCAACCCGCTGCGCATGCGGGCCGCGGAGTTGCTGGTGTGTTCTTGGGGGGTAGTTTGCAGGTATTCCACCGGCGTCGGCCGGTGGATGCCAGAGTAGCCGCTAGCTGGTCTCTGTGGCTATCCGTGGCGGGCGCCATGGACACAGAGACGCGAGGCTGTATCTCCCGTGGAACCCACGAAGCGTCGGCCCGTGGGGACCAGGGACTATAATGTACAGCAGTCCTCCTGTGGCACTCTTTGACGGTCTTAGTGGGCTGAGTTACCTCCGAGCGTCTTCCCGATCGCGGCCCACTCTGATCGTCATTGAGGCAGGGGGCTAGATGCCGTTCCCCCTGGCTGTCTGGGCCAAGTGCTTGGCCCAGAGGGGGGGAACACCTAGATTGCCTCCCCCTGCTAACGCGCTCCACGTGCGGCGCGTGGAGCGCTCCACGCCGGTGGGCAGGGGGCCCCCCGGACAGAGCACACCGCCAAAAATTCATATGCATGTATTATGCCGCTTGTATAATTATGCTGCTTGTATAATAAATGTTCAAATTTGACAAAAGTGATCTTGTCTGAAATATATATATAACAATTGAGGGGTGAAATGAAATAACTTGCATACAAGAAATAAATTGTACCTTTGGAGGAACTCTAGTGTTGACCGTAGTTCCACTGGGTAGTGTATGTTGAAGCAGTAGTAACTCCCAAACAACAGGCAGATGGCAGACAGGAAAGAAGTGATGTGGTCGTTGACAACCTTGCGATCGATGCTCATCATAAACATGTTAGCAGCAAAGCAGGAGGACCCTGAAATGATTAGCAATACAAACAAAACTTAAATAACAAGGGCCTCAATGTTGACCACTGACCAAAAATACAAATTGTGCTTACAGCATTACATTTAACATAGGACATGGGCGGGCCATCAAAATACCACCATCAAAAGAATTGTATACTGATACTACTTTAACATAGTGACAGCTCTCTGTGGTAGGTCTTTCAGTGTTTCTGTTTGCTTACCGCACACAATAATGCAGGGTGTTACCGGCAACCTCTCCACCGGAACATCATGGGCCAGGCATGTCTCCTCGACGAAATAGAACAGGTTCTCCTCCTTCTCACCAAAATGAGCCAGCAAGAGAAATACCATCTGTATGATTTCTTCAGAGCAACCATCCGACTGGCCTCTCTCATTCTGGAACTTGATGAGAGCATCCAGGACTTGTTTGCATTTTGGTGCACTAACACTCTTCAGGAAGTCTAAGAGGCGTCTACCCTTCTTGTCCACATTGGTATGGAAGGACTCGGCTAGACCCACCCCAGTAAGGCATTGGAAGTGTACTGCCATACCAGCTTCCTTGAACAACAAGGGCCACTCTTGGCGGAGTGTCACGATGCTTGTCCCCTTGTTGATGTCTTCACGCTGTGTGTAATAGGTGGACTGTACCAATTTCTTCACATCGTCTGTATTTGAGTCCTTCTCTTCACACATCTTCTTCATCTTCTCTTTTTTTTCTTGCTGACTCTCCACAGTCTCAGAGAGTGGCAAATGTTTCAGCTCCCAGTTCACACAGCCATATGTGTCTTGAACACTTGCTCTTTTTATTGCTGGAACCTCCTCTGTATCATACTCAGTATCTGATGCTGCCTTGCGTTTCGTTATCTTTGGTGTGTTTGGTCGTCTAACATTTTCAACTCGCGCTTGGAGTTGCTTGACCAGTGAATGATATCCAAGTCCAACAACATCACCGTCGATGACATCTTGTAGAGCTTTTGGATACTTGGCCACCATTCTTTTGCCTATCTCTGTAGTGTGCCGTTTGGTGGGATTACTACACACCTTCATGATGTCAGAAACCACAATCCTTACTATCTCTCGTCGTAGTCTCGGACTAGGTCTTGTCTGCCTTTCCAAACTCTGCACTAACTCTTCGGGGAGCTTCTGCCATGGTATCTGAAAATTGTCTACCCAGTTTGACACAAAAGTGGAACAGCCTCCCACAGGCGATGAGGTGGTTGTGGATGACGCTGGTGAGGGAGGGACTGAGGGTGGAGAGGAAGAGACAGACACTGGAGAGGAACACGCTGTGGCGGGAGTTGAAGTGCTTGATTCTGTAACAGAAGAACAAAGGAGATTTCAATACATTAACCCCTGAATGATGTTATGCTGCTCTGTTCAGAATTGAATATATTATTAGTTTGTGCTCTGGTGTGATGGCCATTTTTGAATTCATGAAACTTGATTCCAATACACTTACTGTTCTGGGCCCAGGCACCAACCAGTCTTCTGGCTTGGATTGGCTTCAACACTGGCAGTAAGTCTTGTTCTGTAACGTACTGCAGCTAATCTGTGGTCTCCATCCCAAGTGTCTTCAAAGTTTCTACTACTGAATTGAAAACTGCTACAGGAAGGTCTGGAAAGACTGCAGTAATGGCACTGCTTATCTTCAGCATCTGTGATTCTTCTATATCTGCCATGTCTATCAAAAGAAATATAATAAAAAATAAACTACTGACATCTAAGCATCTAATCTGACAATACACTGTGCTTCCATGGGACTATTTGGTATCCACTTTTCATGTACGATGATAATGGCCACATGTCAATCAGTTCACTAATGTGTAGGCATTGCAATCTTGCACTTTCATTTTTCACAGAGTACATGTGGTAATGTGGAAGAAATTCGGCTGAATATACTCTCATCAGAAAATTAAGTGCAGAATCATCTTTCACTACAATGAGGATGAGTTCACCAAACTCTACTGAATCATCATTCCTAGTGACAACAAATTGCCCCTTCTTGTATGTTATCCCGTTATATTGCACATCTACAGAAATCTTTGCATTACTTTCAGTGAAGCCAAATTGTAAGACTGCACATTTAACTTGCTCACTGTAAAGCTCAGAGTAAAATGGCGAGCTGTCTTTCATTTGCAAGGCTGGACGGCATGCTGACCCACTGAAAGATGGGCCTGAAGCATCTGATGTCTTTCTGAAAGAGTGAGACACAGATTTTTAAAATTCTTCAAATGCCTTGCACATCGTTTAAAGTAACTATGCTTGCTTTCAAAGCGCATAGTCCATAATCTCATCAGTTCAGAGGAACTGAAATTCTCAGTAAATCCACCAATGCAATGAGAGCCCAGGTTGTCTCCAGTAATGCAGTAAAGAGTTCCTTTAACAACAGTTTCATTTGACATGGTTATCCCATTCTCCTCCAGTACTTTCAAGTCAGCCAGCAGCTCTGAGAAAACTTTAGCATGGCCAAATTCTTTAAAGTCATCCTCTCTACACAGTAAAACCAGCTGCATGTGATCAACGTTTGATCGAACATGCGGGGGCAAATTTAGAAGTGAGAAGTACACAGCCAACATTTTGTGCTTCTTTTTTGCTGAACCCAAAGGGTTCACCACCTCAAATGCATCCTGGTATAAGACCAACTTCAGGCAATTTGGGTTTTCCTGAAAAAAGGTGTTTGATTTAAACACCTTACCATCATGACTGTCACAGAGAACATCTGGTTTTGAAACATTATGATCTACTGACATGAGCCCCTGCCAAAAATCAGACTCTAGCATACTCTTCAAAGTGTCTAACACAGGAACATAATATGCAAATCTTTCTGTTCTGTTCTCATCTCTACCTAAAAACACCCTTTGGGGCCCAACATATTTAAACATTTCTTTAAAACACTGGGCTCTGGAGTATGTTGTTCTCATAGGCCCTGTGTGGCAAGCTGAGAATAAGTCAGATTCCTTCACTGTATCACAGATTTTTGCAATGTCTTCATCCGATACTGACAAATCTTTCAGAATTAAGTTTAACCTAGTCAAAGTATACGTCTGTCCCAATTCATGTATATTCTGAATCTCTTCAACAATGTTTTGAATTGTGGATGCTGGAACAAGATGTTGTCCCTGTAGTTTTATGTAAAACATACACACATTTCTGAGATACAAGTCACTGAAATTAGACATGTCCCCAGCAGTGTCTTCATCTGCCACACTGGCAGTTTCCTGTATTGTAGAGGCACTATGCTCACTTGTAGAAGGATATTCAGAATGTGTATCTTTGAATGAGCCACACATCGCATTTACAGAACAATGTCTGTGTTTTCTGGACATATGGGCAGTGAATGAAGATTTCACAGTGAACACAGTTTTGCATCCTCTCACTGGGCAATTCACAGGACGTCCCTCTACAATGTGCTCCTTAAGGTGAGCAACCAACTCTTTGACTCCGTCACACTGGTGTTCACAAAGTGAAACTGTGCATTTTAATGTTGCTATATCCTGAGCAGCCATATCCTCAGCAACCGAAAAAGTGCCACAATGGTGGCGATAGAAGTGAGACTTTAGGGCTGCATAGCCAGAAAACACCTGCTTACAACCAATTCCAACACACTTGAAAATACAACGCGGTTCATTGCGATGCAGTTTGCAATGTACAACATACCCCTTGAGAGACGGAACGGATTCTCCACAAATGCAACAGGAATACATGGTCAAACAGGCATATACCCACCATAAAACAAACACGACACCATGCAATTTCTTCATGATATGTCTAGATATGCCTGGAAATGGGCACCATGTTTTTCCAGTGCACTTTTGGTAGAGCCACTAAAGACAAGTTTGTTACAAAGAAAAAAAAATGCTATTAAATTCCTGTCAGACTAGGTCTACTCTGCTTTTCTCAACTCTGCATTAACTCTTCAGGGTGGACATTGTCTACTCAATTTGGCAGAAAAGTGGAACAGCCTCCCATAGGCGATGAGGTGGTTGTGGATGACGCTGGTGAGGGAGGGACTGAGGGTGGAGAGGAACAGACAGACACTGGAGAGGAACACGCTGTGGCGGGAGTTGGAGTGGTTGATTCTGCAACCTGATAAACGAACTCGTACCTTTACGTACGTCTGCGTTTGTAGAGGAGCCTGTAAGAGACAAAATAAATGTTAGTTTAAAGCTACAATCTCCTAACAAAACTGTCATGTTGATTTTTCATTCACTCCACCTGCTGTGGCTACACAAATGTGGATCATCCTATCACCATGCAGTGTACCTATCCCAGCTTCCAAGATCAGATTGTACACTCACGTCAGTTGTGCTCTTGGATACCTTTAATGACTCTGTGACCTGGTTGCTAATAAATATCTCTGTTCACGAGTTTCCCCCTCTGATTCCTGCCTTCCTGCCCCCTGCTGATGCCTGTCTGTGTCTGCCTGCCTGACTACCCCACCTAGCTGAGGTCAAACTAGGGTTGGGCTGATGAACGATGTCATCGTCCATCGCCAATGTTTAATAGCCAAATACGATGGTTGAGAAAACATTGTTACATCTCTGTGCAAACTGCCACATTGAGACCAGAGGGCTTTTCATTAATAAGTCCAGTTAGCTACTGTACTTCCCAGGGTCCTAAATGAACCACCAGTGTTTTAAATGCAACACAATATTTCACTTTTATCAAGTGCTTCAATACCGAGTTCTCTTACTGTAGGCTACCTGAAAAAGTAATGCAAGTGATGGAAAAATCTAGGCAATAGACTAATGTAGAAAAAGCAACCTATGGAACTATGAGCTCCCTAACAAACTTCCCATCTATCACAGACATCTCCATTGAAGTAACCTACATGAGTGTCAGCCTCTTTTGAGCTTGGTGAGTGCTTGGATTGTCGCTGTTACCGATGTCTCGGTGTCGGGGGATAGCCTATTTATTAGCATGCTTGCCCATCGTCATGTTGCTTTTTTTAAAACACATTGAGTTCATCTTCGTGTATCAGCGCCCAGGTTAATAAAAAACAACAACTCTGATTTGTAAAATACTAAGCATGTAATCAATACAAGACGGACGCTATAAACCCTGCTCTCATTCACTCCCTCGCACACCAGGCAGCGAGTGACAGCCTCACAAGAGCAGCGCTATCAGACCTCACTTGTCACATAACGGGAGTCTAGAGCAGCTCTCAGCCTTCTTTCCCTTTTTAAACTTAACAGAAGCAGTTGGAAGCACGCTACCATGTCTGTGTATGTTTAATTGATCAATTTTAGGCAAATTATGGAAAACTCTGCTTTGTTCCACGTTTTACAGTTAATTCCATTTTTATTAGGCTAACTAATTCTGCGATTCCGTCTGCTGAAATCATAGGGCCCTACTTAAAGCTTTAGGCCTATTTCTGATTGACAGGTTTAGATTAACTGACAACCTAGAATAAACCAATCAGAACCTAGACTTGCCAATGGGACCTGAAACCTAGAGCCCTATAGGCCTACCTAAAGATATAGAATATTATGAAATTCACGGTTATCGTTTTTTAATTAAAAGGTAGCTTTGCCTACCTTAATCAAAAGACAAAGAATACAGTGTAAATTATTAAGTAATAGGCCTATAAAATAATGAAAATCAGTAGGCTATTTTATAGGATTAGACTTATTTTGAAAACCACAATAGGACGATGTCATTGTCCATCGCGATGTTTGGATGTGCACATCGTGATGTCATATTCGAGTACACATTGCCCAACCCTAGGCCAAACCCCCAAAAAAGTTTGCTTCTGGTTGGTTGTTAGTTAAGGTCATGGGTAGGATTAAAAAAGAAATCCCCATGGCAGCGATGGATAGGTAGGATTTTTTACATAGATATAACATAGATAGCCTACATGTACTACACCAGCATGTTTAATATTCATATATCCTTCTATTCCTATTAAACCTGACATGAGATGTGGCATTTCATTTTGGCCCCCTGTAGCTCGGCCCTCGGAGGAGCTTGACATAACGCTCAGGAGGTGCCCCAGGAGGGGACCCCATTGTAGGTAGGTAGGTACAGTAGGTAGATAGGTAAGTCAGGGTTTTCCCTGGCTCAAAACGAGGCAGAGGTGGTACTTGAAGCAGGGTGTCTGAGGGTCCCCCCACCAGGAAATTTTGGGCATCAAAAGCTACATTTCCTGCATTCTGGTGAATTTTATATGCACCAATGTGTGCTGGATTAGCCTGTCTGCCAAACTATATTAGCATATATTATCAGATCTCATTGTGTTTATTTATTTTTTTAAATAACAAACAGCCTAGAACATTAGTGAGTGCACATCAAGTCACTGTGACTATAATGTAGGTTGTCAGGCCAAACATGTAGGCTACTGTAGACTAGTGGTTTTATATCAATGAATGGAGAAGAGGCTCCACACTCCCATAGAAAGCATTGTTAACCTGAGCTTGATAACTTCAAACTTCGTTAAGTCGAGAGCTTTGTCCCAGTTCAAACCACGTGTTTCTGCGACCCTTTCAAGTCAAGATATGGCTGTTTAGGTGAGTCATATGAGAAATACTTTCATTTTCACCACTACCGCGAACAACACCCCACATGAATGTAACTAGCGAAAATGGTCAAAATGGAAAAGATTTATTTGCCTTGTGAAAACGTGTCCACACCGGTGATAAAAAGGGTCTCGGCATTTAACTTATTTGGAACTCTGATTTTGATTGAAGTTTTACGTCTTTGTGCATAGGCATCTTTTTTCCCCACAAGATCATAAAATAAATTTGGGTCGCACACAAATCGGTAGGGTCGGTCAGCAACCGAGGCCTGACCAGCCCATCTAGCCCCTTCCCCTTACACCTGCCTTGCCCGTCTACCTGTGCTACCCCTGTGCTCTTATTAAAACCCTGTTCATTAAAACTCCATACAGGTTTTTTCCTGCAGAGAGGAATTGACGCCCACCAGAGGATTTAGCCAGAGCCAAAGGAAAATCAACAGTGCCAAAACGATAAAATCCCACCCTGGTTAATTAAAATAGCAATTCAAATCCTCTCTGAATGTGTTTAATGGCTTGTTTCAAGTGCAGCCCACCCCTCTTTCTTGCATTTCTGTTTCTTTACTGTAACATAACCAGTTAGGCTACATTAATTATATTAAGAAAAATTTGCAGGCTCCCCCAAAATATATTTGCGCCCCGCACATCAACCCCCCAAAGACCAGTTCTGAGCAAGGAAAAACCCTGCCCATGAGCAATATTTTCAACAACTCACCAAAGTAAAGTAGCCAAAATGGCCCAGGCTAGCACCAGGCAGCAGCTCCCAAGTATTATTGGTGCAGCTGTAACTTCAGTTTGCATCTCCTGTCAAACAAAATGCACATGAGGAAAGCTAGTAAGAGTGACGAATCTGAATGTTGATTCCACATTAATTGCACAAAACGATTTTACAGTAATTCTTGACGGCAGTTTGGGGGGATAGGGCTGGCGGGCTTTTTGTCCAACTGCATGGTTGCAAATTATACTTTGAATTCAATGGCAATGCCTCGATAAATGTCCAAAAAGCAAACTGACAACTAGACAGCTCTTTTCACTAAACCCGTAAGGCCAACCAAAAACTAGGTATTGCTAAAGTTTGCCAGCTGTAAAACGAATTTAGCACTGGAAAAGTCCGTGTGGAGGGCTGTTACTTTTTCTCCTCACAGCTAAGATAGCTAGCTAGAACGTGGTGCCAACAAACTAGCATTAGCTAGCTACCTTACCATTTCCTAGCTTACTAGCCTAGTAAACTAGCTTGTTTCAAACATTTGAATAATGACTTAGCTGGCACACTGGTGTTTTACAAAAGATTAATGAATGATAAAGTTACGGGGAATCACTAAACAACAATTTCTTACCTTAGAAAGTCCGGTAGCTGTGGCGGTAGGCTGTGGATGAAATCGCAGTGCCTATGAGCAGGGTTGCCAGATTGGTGTGATGTTTTCCAGCCCAATGAGTGCTCAAAATCCGCCCGATGTGATAAAAAACCGCCCAAATATTATAGTATATAATATATAGCAGTGCATGCTAAGAAAAATGCCTTTCAGTTGAAATACCGAAAATAATAACTTGTGGTAAACTGCAACACACGCCTACACATATGTCACACACACAGCCTACGACAGAGAGAAAGATGCGTAATCCCATCAAATAGTCAAAGAAATGATAATGCAGGCAACAAATTATAATAACACATGAGAAGCATGGCTATATCATGAATAGAGGAACAGCGGTGCTGCGGTCATAGACGAGAGTAACTCAAGATGACAAGCTAGATAACAGGCTTTAGTGGTGACAAGAAACCGCAGAATGTGACAAGTGGACTAGGCTACACAACTTCCAATGGTAGGCCTATATAACCACCTGTATAACCACCCATGAATAGCCTGCCTGCTTGCCTACAATAACCGAGTCAGGAGTGTGATACTCAGGCAGGCAAGCAGGCAGAGACACAAGTAATGAATCACTCAATGATGCGACATCCAGAAACACCTGCTGTATAGTATTAAATAAAAACGTCTTACCGTCACGCCGAACAGGCCAAGAGTCCATTCCAACTTCTAACGTAACTTGTCAATGTAAAACTATGTACATGTGGTGAACTTGCTAATTAGCAAGTATTAATAGATGGTTGAGTCAAAGCTCCCCAACAACTGTCGGGGAGGGTGGAACAGACGTCAAACCGCTCCGTGTTAGACCGAGCGCACGTCCATGCGAGCAGAAAGCAGCAGTAATCCCATGCGATTTCTGGCATAATCTTTAGCATCACTTGGGAAAATTCTCTCTCCGCATGAGCATTTAATATGGGCAGAGTGAGCAATCTGATTGCGCCAAGTGCCACATCCTGAAAGCACAGATTTCCTCCGACATCTTTAAAGGCCTCTACCTCCAGCCAAAAGGCATCGATGCGGTGATCATGACAGAAACCTGCTGATCCCACATTGGCATCTTTAGGTTTCTTCGGGGGTAGCTAGCTAGATTTGACTCCGACCTCGACCTTCTCCTTGACCGTGTGAATCAAATGCATTGAACAGGGAGAGCTCCCTCGCCCCTATTGGACAGGTGCACATCTCCCACCCTATTAACATCATTGGATAAAATGTAAACGTCTGTCCCGCCAGTTTTAAAATATATATTTTTTTTTTTTAAACGCCCGCCCAATGCTATTTTTTCCAGCCCAACCGCCCAATGCTATTTTTGCCGGCCAAACGTGATCAAAAGAAGCCCAATTGGGCGTGAACCCGCCCAATCTGGCAACACTGCCTATGAGTCGCGCGCGAGTGCAATGTGCTTCTTCTTCACTGCACGCAGTCAACGGGCGGACTGGTCACATGGAGTTGAATAATTACATCCGGTTAAGACCTAGCATGTTAGATCGATAAAAGACTTGGGTATGTTATACAAGTTTAAATATTTGTTTGAAGCAATGTTATATGCAATTAAAGCAAGTCCCACCTATTGTATTATAATAATGATGAAGTAAAACTGATGCGACCTGGTAACAAACATGATGAAAGAGCATGGTTGGTTAGGAATGAGTAACAACCCAAAATGCAGGCCTCTGGGAGGGCAAATTGTTTTTTCACAATTCCTTTACATCCCTATATTATGTTTTGATATGATAGACCTTGCTGACTGACAGTTTATTAGTGGTTATCCCATTACATTACAGTCATTTAACAGACACTTTTATCCAAAGCGACTTACAGGCCTAAGTGCATTGAACATGGTCAAGAGAACTACTAGTCACCAGAGATGGAAGTGTTTGGAAGTGTATCACTTCTAAACAGAGCATAAACAGATGCTTACGTAAGAATGCAAGACAAAAAGTCCAAATACAACAGGTGCAAATGTACAACGTGAAACATTATGAGTCCTTGAGTAGTGAGTTGTTGGTTAAATTCACTCCCCTAGCATATCGCCGTTTACAGCTCCGCCAAGGGAGCTAGCTCTCTTGGTGTTGTGGCTAACGTGGCCTGTTGGGATGAGGGACACCCAGGCTCTAATACACCCCTGGGCAAGAAAGACATGGGTAACATTGGTGCCACGACCCAGGGGGATGTGGAGTGAGTTTAGGGGGCTGAGTGTAACCGAGTGAAACTGAGAGAGTTGTTGGTTAAACTCACTCCCCCAGTATATATGGCCTGTTTACAGCTCAGCCAAGGGAGCTAATTCTCTTGGTATTGCGGTTAATGTGGCCGGTTGGGATGAGGGAGACCCAAGTTCTAATCCACCCCTGGGAAAGAAAGACATGGGTAACACTAAAAGGAAGGGTCAGGGTAGTACTCCTTGAAGAGGTGTATTTTCAGCCTGCGGGGAAAGATAGGCAACGACTCCGCAGTCCTGACGTCAGTGGTGAGTTCATTCCACCACTGTGAGGCCAGGACAGAAAAAATACCACATTTATCAGCCGCAGGGGCTTTAGAGCAACAAGGTGAATAGTCGCCCCGAGGCAGCGGAGCGAAGTGGTCGGGCAGGGGTGTAGGGCTTGACCATGGCCTGGAGAGGAGCTGTTCCTTTCACTGCCCTGTAGGCTTGCACCAGAGTCTTAAACTGAATGCGATCCACTACATGGGAGCCAGTGTGGAGAACGGAGAAGGGAAGTTGTGTGGGAGAACTTGGGGCGGTTGAACATCAAGCGAGATGCAGCATTCTGGACAAGCTGCAGAGGTCTGATGGCCAACGCCGGGGCACAGCTGCCTATGGACTGCCGTTCAAAACTGGGCAGTGCCTTCCAACAGGTGACATGCATCCTGGGCGGAGGTCTGTGCTCTCGAGCAAACCTTTCTAGGTGATGTACAGTATACTGTACTATGTCTCTTAGTCAATTTTATTTGTGTTAATGTGTCACAGCTGCATTCAAGATCCAGTCTTTCAGCACAATAGGAAAGTGCAAAGGTAGACAGCACAATAGGATAATGCAAACTAAACCCAGGTCTTAGGGTGCACACACAGACAGACAGACACACACACCGCACAGGCACTACAAATGCACACAAATCGTTGTGTCGCTACATATAATGAAACACTACGAGCCAGATGGTGGACTCGGCACAGAAGCCTCAGCACTAAGACCCAGACTTGTACATTTAACAGTGGCAAAATAGGTTTCTTACTAAAACAAAATGCAAAAATTACAGTAATGGCTGCTTTAAATATTACTGTATTATTCTGTTATCAACACTATAGTTTGTACATTTAACAGTGACTACATTTATTTTTTACAATAACAAAATGCAAAAATTACAGTATTGGCTGTTATATATATATATATATATATATATATATATATATATATTACAGCATTATTCCATTATGAACACAATGGTTTGTACTTTTAAACACAATGGTTTGTATATTTAACAGAAACAAAATGTACTTTTTACAAAAACAAAATGCAAAAATTACAGTAATGGCTGCTTTAAATATTACTGTATTATTCCGTTATCAACACAATATTTTGTACTTTTAACAGTGACAAAATGTATTTTTTACAAAAACAAAATGCAAAAAAACAGTATTGGCTGCTATATATATATATATATATATATATATATATATATATATATTACAGCATTATTCCATTATGAACACAATGGTTTGTACTTTTAACAGTGACAAAATGTATTTCTTACAAAAACAAAATGTTAAAATTACAGTATTGGCTGCTACATATATTACAGCATTATTCTGTTATCAACACAATGGTTTGTATATTTAACAGAAACAAAATGTACTTTTTACAAAAACAAAATGCAAAAATTACAGTAATGGCTGCTTTAAATATTACTGTATTATTCTGTTATCAACACAATATTTTGTACTTTTAACAGTGACAAAATGTATTTTTTACAAAAACAAAATGCAAAAAAACAGTATTGGCTGCTATATATATTACGGCATTATTCTGTTATCAACACACTGGTTTGTATATTTAGCAGTGACAAAATATATTTTCTACAGAAACAAAATGCAAAAATGACAGCATTGTCTGCTATATATATTATGGCATTATTTTGCTATCAACACAATGGTTTGTACATTTAACAGTGACAAAATGTATTTTTTTTTTAAACAAAATGCAAAAATTACAGTATTGGCTGCTTTATATATTACAGCATTATTCCGTTAGCAACACAATGGTTTGTACATTTAACAGTAGCAAAATTTATTTTTTACAAAAACAAAATGCAAAAATTACAGTATTGGCTGCTATATATAGTACGGAATTATTCCGTTATGAACACAGTGCAGGGGAATTTAACAGTAGAATCATGTAATTTTTCCAGAAAATAGATGCATAAAATAGTGTTTTGGCTGATATATATATTTACAGTGTTTCACTGTTACAGAAACTGTACTCAACCTATTTAGTGGTTACGGGCTTTTTCTGTCATGGTTTTACAGTTTTTCACTGTAAAATCTACAAACATTTTTTACAGTGTGTATTGCATTTTGTATGTCGCTCTTTCTTCCATTTTTATGTGTTATTTGTATTGTAAAGCGCTTTGTGCATTTGTGCTGTGAAAGGCGCTATATAAATAAAACTTACTTACTTACTTACTTACTTACTTACATAGCGCGAAACTGTGCATATAATAGGCTGTAGCCAGCGCGAAACTGCGCATTCTCTATAGCCGTTCATTGAACGGCTGGCGGCCGGTATAAATAAATAAAAACATACACGATATTTTGTTATTTGAATGATTTTGAATATATATATATTCAAGATCATTGAAATCACAAAATATTGTTTTTTTTTAATTTATTTATAATTTAACAATAGGGGGTGCAACAGAACACAATTTTAGGGAAAGTCATTGACAGGCGGACTTCAATGTTTTATTAAAATATAGTTGTGTGCAAATGAAAACCCACATCCAATGGATGTCTTTGGCGGTAAGACCTTACCCCGATTTTGGAAATCAGATAAAGGCGTTCACAATACCATTTCAATAATCGCATTATTACAATTATCGGTTGATCGGCGTATAGTGTGCATGTGAACACACTCACTGTCAAACCTGCCGCTCTGTATGAACAAGATAGTTAATGTCCGGATATGATTGGCAATGAGTGATCTTTACTCATGGCGACTATGTCAATTTTGTATGGATCCACACCTCCGATCAAGCTTATTTTATCGTGCTGAAGCCATAAAGTCTACTGCGCTCAGACTTGGCTACATTAGCTGGTGCCCCGTCTTCAAATTTACTTCCGGGGTTTACGAGTAGCCTACCAGTTGAATGCGTTCCAGAAACAAAACGCAAAACCCTCACGTTCACCACATCTTTACTAACAAATATATTTACAATACTGTTATTTTGCGCATTTGACTTAACAGACACCACGTCTTGACCCGACGTCAGTTACCGAGATAGATAGGCTACTGTAGGCCTAGATATAGGTGTTCGTAATAATTAAATAAGCTGTATACAGATGTGGGAAGTTAGAAATGTCACATGCTGCAACATTTCACGTCGCGGTATTTGGCAGGGAAATCCCGTTGGAAATCTCGTGGGATTTCAGACGGGTGTTATTTCGTTTTAGTGATGCACCACCGCCAGGTGGCGTCTTTGAGTAGATTTAGCAGGCTGGGCTCTTTTTTTCTCCTATAGTCTACGCATGAAGCATCATTAAAGGTGCCCAATGTAACGTGAATAAAAAATTCATTTTTTTGTTTATTTTCAAAATGACTTGATTAAATTGTTCCTTGTTGTCTAATAAACATGTTGAATCACTCAAATGTATGTCCTACCTTGTATATTCTTCGCTAAATCATATTTAGCTAATGTTTTGTATACAACGTTTGTTTATGTCCGCTGAGTGGGCGGTTCCTGCCAGTTGAGTTTGATTGACAGGAGTGGGAGTGTCTCGCTTCTTCATCGACGTGTGCGAGCGGTGCACCGTAGTTTACTGCTAGGTAACGGATTGACACCCAACACCATGTCAGCAGCCGAGGTCAGAAATATAGCCTAGGCTATATAAAACAGCAACCATATGATGCGTGAATTGCAAGAGGGAAATTCTGAAATAACTCAAATGCAACGATACGAGTCAGAAATAGTTAGCCTAGGATCCAAAGCGGTCATATATTGTTGTTTAGTCTTGTATCATGGTTACCCAAATAGGCTAGTCTAACCTTTACATTAGCCTATTAGTGTAGGGCCTACTGTAGACCTAGTTAATTTTCATACATAAGCATAATTCAAAACAATATGTTGCAATTCTTCCACTCGGTTCATAGCCTTCAACATCCAGGGGTGGTGCTGATCGCCGAGTGTGGGGCCGGGGAGGCCCTCGGATCCGAGGCGGCACTCGCGTGCGCCGCGGTGCGCGAAGCAGGGTAGGACCAAGACCACCACTGGATCCTACAGATGTAGAACGAATAAATACACTCCGGGCAAACAGGATTCAGACGCAGCAGGTAACATTGTGATTTGGAAAGAAGGCTACTTATGAACAGTAGCCTATTATATTTTATTATGTAATTTCGAATTTGGCCAATGAGTACTTGGCTACCTATTCATTTTACCTGCGTTATGGCTCGTTTGTTGATGTAGGATATGGTCATGCAGATGCCAGAGCCAGAACTGAGGTCGCAGTTTCTGTAAGTACTGGAGCGTCAGCCAGGACTCCTGTTTGACATCATACCTCTACTCCAAGGATCCCAATCCCAGGATCCCCCTGCAGCCCAAGAAACCCCTCCCCCGAATTGGTGTACTTGCACCAATTGCAAAGAAATGCCCACAGACTTGGAAAGAAAATGCTGTGGTGCCAATGGGCCACAGTACTGTGTCAGCACCTTGCCACACATGGCCCACATTTGCCTTGATATGCAAATCCTCCAGGTGGCAAGGGCCACCCGGAATGACATATTTGGACTCAGGGATGAAGCTCTTGAGCCAGGACAGGAGAATAGGCAATTCCGTCATGCAGCCTACCGACAGTTTGTTGTGTGGCAGTGGGGGATGTTAGGATCAGGAAATAGAGTGGTGATACCCAGCTGTGCTGTGTGGATGATCAGACATGCATTCCCTGACCCATTTCAACAGTACGTTGGATTCATTCCTGGAAGACTGTAGAACCTTGCTGAAGTCCATAGTGGAGATGGCTTTTTAGTACATTTAGTCAGGGATATAAATCTTCTTAGTTTTATTTATTTATTATTATAACAAATGTTCTTATTTTTATATTTCACTTTTTGGATCAATAAATATGTTCAGTTTATATTTTACTTTTTGGATTAATAAAAATATTCCGTCTAAAAACATGACTTACTGTACTCCACAGGATACACGGTTCAAATTAGAGATGGTAACGTTTTGAAAATATGAAGACATTTTTATTCATAGAACAATGTAGTGCCAGTATGAGTCTGAAAACCAACCTTCACTGTTGTACATATGGAATTCAAATAGAGACATTGCAAATTAGAAAACATTACTTCATAAATAGATTCAGTTATCAACATCCCTCAGAGCACATCCCAGAGCTAATAATAATAATTCTGATTTATATAGCGCTTTTCACATACTCAGTAGCTTTACACTAGAGGTGGGGGAGGGGGTGAGACAAAAAGAATATTGCCACAGATACAACACAAGGACACAATAAAAGGTAGAGACGGGCTAGGGGAAGAGAAGAGGAAGGGGAGAGGGTGGTGCCATCTATGGTGAGATTGAAGTTGTTGATAGGCCAATGTCAAAACATTGCAGATAAGAGCTGTTCAGGAGTCCAGACTGGATCAGGACTGTTTTTTGGGTCCTGTAGAATAGAAAAATGTCATTAGTGTTTGTTTTTCTACATGAATATTTAATGAAATCTGGATGTAAATAATCAGCACATGAATCACAATTCCATATTGAAGTTTAGACTTTGAAATAATCATCACATGATGCTAGTAACACAATCAGATACAGAATGGGCAGTGAATCTTAGACTATTGTTCACATACCAAGTCCTCTGGACATGTGTGCCTGTACCAGGTCCTCAACTGATGGAGGTGGTACTGGAGGGAGCAGACCTAGGTGTCTTGGGTCACTTTCACTTGGTGGCCTCGTCCTCGGAATCCCTGTTCCCGATTCCAGTCGTGTTCTGACAATGTTGGCTTGGAGATCACTGATGTAGCTGTAAGTCTTTGGCTCTAATTCTGCAACAACTGTCCAGCGCTGTGACTTCTTGTTGAACTTCCGTTTAAAGCTGCATGATGGAAAAGGGAAAATAAACATAGACACAAAGTACATAAATTACTGTGATAAAAAATTAAATCTAGCTTGATTAAAAAGTACAGCATGGTTAATCAGTGTCCAGCTGATCCATAATGTCATGGCTTATTTGATGTGTGTGTGCCTACTACTCGCTACAAGTATACTTACATTTTATGGCCATTCTTGTTGATTGCCTGGGGCCGATCCTTGTGTGCATTGTAGTCTATAGCTGCCAAAAGGACCCGGGCGTGGTACACAGGAGGGGTGTGATGAATCTCTTCGTCTTTTATTATTGTCCTTGATTAGCTCTGCGTTGTGTTTTTTGTTTCCGATAAAAGACGGACCCCCAATCTCTAATATACCACACAGTCCAGTGACTCCTTTCTCAGGTGTTCAAATGAATCTCTCCAACACGGGATTTGAGCCTCAGCAAAAGCGATTTATTCCAGAAGGTTTTACATACAAAATACGATGGCATGCCTAATGTACAGTTGACCTCTCTGTATGCTGTCTGAACCCAAATCAAAGCATTGCTCTCATTGCAACGTTCTTATGTGGTTTGAGTGTCCCCCCTCCCTCGTCTCTTCTCCGATAAGACTGTTTCTCTGGTCTCTTCTGTGGCCTTGTTTTGTCACGTTAACCTACGCCGCCTCGGCGCCCAGGCCTTTATCTCTAACCACAACAATGGTGTTTGGCCCAGAGTGTACCAATCATAAGATGTCTTTATCTCATAAGTCTATGGAAGAGGGACACTTCTTATTTCTCACTCAAACCGACAGCCATACTCAGAGGTCAATCATCATAATTAGAAAATAGCTAACAGGATCATATTAAAAGGCATTTCTCTGAAAATCACCAATATTCAACAATCCCCCCTAAGATTATACGTGAACACGCAGAATCATAATGATCAAGAGAAATGTTGTCATCCAAAACCTAAACCTGAACAGCCATTATGCAGAAAGAAAAAGAATAACTGAACAGAAAAACGTGCTTTAAGATAAACAGTGAAGGATTAAACACTTAATACAACATGTTTTCCTCTAGTAGGATTACAATTTTCAAAGAAAAAACAAAATAACCATCTATTAGGTTACTTCATGTATGAACCTAACATCCATACAGGTACACCCTATATAGAATAGCTTCACGTGTCCCTTAGACTATTCCTACAGAAAACCTGTTGGCACTGGATCTCATCTCCAGTCTACTGACGTACGAACGTGACCTCCCTCCGGAACATGCCCTGCTAAGGATACAGCAAGATCTGTAAACACGTGTCGCTAGCTGCAGTAAGAAAGATATGAGCGGATTGCCCTGCAACCAACCAAACAGATCTGCGAAATGAGACACCTCGTCTATGTGTAGCGAATTAGTCATGTCTCTGATCTGTTCAATCTGATTCTGCAACAGGAGTTGATTATCTGTGATGGTGAAACAACATGTACGATTTAACTTCTTACATAGGCCCCCTGCCTGTGCAAATATCAAATCCAATCCCATACGATTCTCAATCACTGCCTTCCGCATACCAGACATCTCCTCATTAATCAAACCCAAAGCCTCGGTTGTTCTGTTGGCCAACGTTCCGAATGCCACTGCAAGTTTCTCAATGTCCGTCACTAATAATTCGACCCCCATGCTATGCGCGAAAAAGAAAAGCAAACTATCTTTCTAGACCCCATGTGAGTGAGTAGGCCGTCCACAACCCCTGCCCTAGTCTCTCCTAGTATGGCGGATTTCAGAATGTTGAATCGGTCTTTCTCCCACTATCCCTTTAACCTCCTACCGCTGAGTCCTGCAATCCTGATGGGTAACCACCCCTGGCAAGGCAACCCCAAACAAACAGGAACCTGTCCAGTTCCTTGGTAGGACCGTCTAGGCAGTTTCCCCCAAACCCAGTAGACCCCCCCTAGGGTGAAAGTTCCATCTACCACATTTCGGAGCAGTACAAAGCCTAGTATGCAGACACTGGCTGTGCCCCACATACCCTGCTCCTCTCTCTCTCTGTAGACAAAACAACCCTGGGTTTTCTGCGGAAGAGAAACTGGCGAACTGATCTGAGCCCACTTTTGCGGTCCTAACCCCACGTTCTCTGTAGGTCCCTCTAGAGTGGAATCTAACCATCAATCTGAACAATCCCTCTTTCTAATTCAGCGTCTGCTACTTCCCTGGAACAGTTGATGTATCGTAGCATTAAAGTAGAGTTAAAGGGTGTGCCATTTGAGGCACTCCGCTCGCTTGGGAGTCTGGGATCTGCATACACACAAAACATGGTGAAACATTCCTCACTGACGTAGCTACCTCATAAGCCAACTTCAAAGCAAGGTTCTCCACGGCTGACTGTGTGAGTCCAACCACGGAGAGCCACAGGATGATAAAACACAAACCCTTCATTATAGCAACCTGAAACCTAGTCTGTTAGTTCGAAATCAAAGTGTCTTCTCCCTGAGAGATGATCTTTAATTGCTGTGTGTATCTCTGCTGTGAAAGGAAGATTTACTCAAAATCCGAGTGTCCCCGACCCAGAACTAAATGACCTTTTTAACAAAATACACGTCCCAAAACCCCTGTCTCCGTTTCATGAGTATATCTCAAGTGCAACCTGGAGTTTTATTCACAGTGTAACGACAACTCATACACTTCACAATTGCTGGCATTGACGTCCTGTCCCCGACCAGCAAGCTATAAATGTAGGAGGAAATGGTTATAATATATGGTGTGTGGTGTGGAAGTTCAAGTGTCTGTCGTGACTGTCGCTCTCCGCCCGAGATGGTGTGGTCTTCCCTTTTGCTCCAGCACCCGCGGTCTGCGTGTCCCCAGTTAGCCCAGACGTACTTCTCTCCAACTTCACCTGTGAACACAGGAAAACACAAGAAACTGCGACAGTATCATGTATTCCAAAACTCAGTTTGTAACAGCATATATCTCTCACTCACTCTCTCATTCAGACCAGACCTAGAGATTATGGTTTCACAAAATTCTTAATTTTAGCATTACTAATTTCTAGAAAAACCCCCCTCTCCACTCCAGACTGTGACCCTCCGAGAAGGTCCGTTCTAAGCCTGCCTGCGGTCTTAACACCCATTCTCCTGTCCCTTTAGCAGCGCTACAGTCATCCGAGCAGTGGGCACAGGTATAGAGCATTACGTCGTAATTCTCTAAGTTGTCGTCTTCATCCCGAGTCGGCCCCCATCACTAGACGTATGGTTCTTTAGCTGAAGGACTCTGCTCGAACAACAGCTGCCACGGCTGTCCCTAGTTTTGGGGTGCTAAGCCTGAACGCTATTCTACCCGATGTTTTTAAGTCTGGAGTGGTGAGCTCTTCAATTTATCTGATGCAGTACTACAAGGGTGTGTTCGCTTTGAGGTGTACTCAGTCTACATTGACTGGCATGAATCCAGTTGGGTTTCCCTTTTATCTTTACTGCTGCGTGGGTGATGAACACAACCTGATAAGGTCCATCCCACTTTGCCTCTAAAGTCTCCCCCTGAAACTTCTTTATCATGACATACTGGCCTGGGATAAGAGCATGTCCCCCCTCGGGGATTTCGCTCCAGGCTGCCAGTACCTGTTTGTGAGCCTTGGCCACAGCCTTGCTCAACTCCTCGCAGTACATCATCAAAGTGTCGCTAGTGAGATGTACATCCGCTTTTCTAAGGTCGATGGCTCCGGGGGCCTCCCACAGATGACCTCAAACGGACTAAGTCCAGTTTCCCGATTGTGTGTTGCTCGAATGGAGCAGAGCACAAGACTCAACGCATCGGGCCAAGCCACCTTTTCTTGGTGGTATTTGGTGAGTCTCTCTTTGATGACACGGTTCATCCTTTCAGTCTGAGTCCACTGCTCTGAGGATGATAAGAACAGTGAAGTGAATCTGTGTTGCCAGATAAGGGAGCAACCGTTGTGGTGCAACCAATTTCTGACCTTGTCGCCACACTCGTCTGAGTTCATATCTGCCCCATTCTCCATCCAAGTACACACCTCCCCCCCTCTCAGTCTCTAACTGCATCACCTTGTGGTCAGTGACAGTATCAATCTGATACGGGGGTGCAGATTGGGCTGAGGACAAATGGGCTAGTATGGTATCTCTGTGTCTATGTCTCTGTCTATTCTGCTGCTTGTGATATTCTCTGCCCTAAATAAATGACCTGTTCCTGCATAATCTGAGCTTTCCCCAGACTGGCCTTGTGGCCCTGCTCATAAAGATGTGTCAACAGGACCTTGAGGTCTTGTTCGTGCTCTGACTCAGTCGCACTGGCCAAGAGAATGTCATCCACATATTGAAGGACTGTGGAAGTGATGGGAGACATTTTGCGCAGATGATCACGCAAAGCTTGATGATAGATAGTCGGAGAGTTGTGCAACCCCATTGGTGTTCGGGTGAACTGATATTGATCTCCATCAATAGTGAAAGCAGTCCAAGGTTGCACCTCCTCTGCAAGAGGAACACTGTAGAAACCCTGCGTCATATCTATGACCGAGAACCACTTGTGTTCGGGTTTCAGTGCACTGAAAATGGTGGACGGGTCTGCCACCAGGGGCGCTATCTTATCCACATACTCATTGGCGACTCTGTAGTCCACACAGAGATGCCATTCACCTGAAGGTTTCAACACAGGCCATGCTGGACTGTTGCTGGCACTGTGAGTCTTTTTCAGGACTCCTCTCTCCTCAAAGATTTTAAGGAGGGGCTTAATCCCCTCAATAGCGCGTGGGGAGAGTGGATACTGGCGAGTACATGGAGGAGGCCTACCTGTGAAGGTGACAAAGAGATCAAAGAGAAACTAGTGACTAAAGAGTCGGCAGAACAGGTACAGACATATGAAACGAAATTGAAAGAAGACGTTGACAAATTACACAAAACATTACGCGACTTAAAAGTACAAAAATTCAATAGAGACAAGGCTGACTACGAGCAGGACGCAGTCTACTCCTGGACACACAAGAGACGCCAGCAACCCCTCAGACGCACCAGAACGGTATCGTTCAATGTATCCAACCCATCTAGCGAAGATGAGGAACATTCGAATACACTATCCCAGACAAAAAGTACCCCTTTGGATTTTTTAGAAGGGACCAGCCGAGGAGGCCGAAACCCACGGGGCGGAGGACGAGGAGGGGGAAGAAATACAAAGCCCCGGAACGTACAAACACGCACCTACAACTTGAGACGGTGATAAACCTCACAGAGACACCACTCCCCGAGGCATGCACTTCAGCCCTGGCCAAAGGTTTGTCATTCGCCCCTACTCACAGTGCTAACCGATTCCAAACCAAAATTGACCTGTTTAAATTCTATAGAAATATGCACTTGAAAGCCTGGTACAAACTTAACCCTTACAACTCCATGACAAATTCCAGCACAGTAGAGAACACAGCACAGCCCATCCACAGATTTAAACCCAAATCTACTTTCCACCCTCTGAGCAACAATGCCGTTTTGAATGCCTTCACCAAGAAAGTCAACTTTGACATAGAAAAAATGTTTGATAAACAAACCAAAGACAAACATTCAAATTTAAATAAAAAAGAAAGAGAGGCTATCAAAGAGCTATCGAATAACCCTGATTTAATCCTGAAGAGGGCGGACAAAGGAGGAGCTGTTGTGTGTTGGGGGCGAAATCAATACATACAAGAAGCCTATAGACAGCTGCAGAACCCAGAATATTACCAGCTGCTCTCATCCAATCCTGCTGATGATATGAAAAAAGCATTGGGAGAAATTTTGCAGAGAGCTAAAGAAAATTGTATTATCACAAACAAAGAACATGAATATCTGCTTCCCAATTCCCCTAGGCTGGCCACATTCTATATGTTACCAAAGGTCCACAAGAGCCTACTCCACCCACCAGGGAGGCCCATCATCAGCAACAATGACACATTGGCAGAACCGGCATGCAAGTACGTAGACTTCCACATAAAACCTTTGGTTCCCCATTTACCTGCCTTTCTCCAAGATACTACACATGTATTGAACAAACTGTCAGAATTTGAGAACATTGGATCAGCCTTTTTAGTAACTATGGATGTTGAGTCATTATACAGCAACATAGTACATAGTGAAGGCCTGGAAGCCCTTAAACACTACTTAGACCGTAGGCCTGAGGGAAATGCTCCCCCCACAGCCTTTTTGCTTGAACTCACAGAATGGACACTGAAGAACAATATTTTTTTGTTTCAGGACGCCCTCTACAGGCAAGTCAAAGGCACTGCGATGGGAGCATCATATGCACCCAGCCTAGCCAACCTATTCCTCGGGCTCCTTGAAGAGGCATGGATCTTCAATCCAGAAAAGAACCCTTACTTCACACACCTTCTATGGTATGCCAGATACATTGACGACATAATTTTGTTTTTTAATTCTACAGAAGAAGATTTATTGTCCTTTCACAGATATATCAACTCAATCAATACCAATCTGAAACTTAGCATAGAATACAGTCAGACTGAGATACACTTCTTAGACCTTAAAATCACTAAGAACCCTGAGGGTCAACTTCATACCTCCATATTTCGCAAATCCAGTGACCGCAACACGATACTGAGAGCGGACAGTTTCCATCCTGATAGCCTGATCAAAAACATTCTATTTGGCCAGTTCCAAAGACTCCGGCGCATATGCGACCAGGAAGAAGACTTTTTACAACAATCAGTAGACATGAGAGAAAGATTTGAAGCAAGAGGCTATAAGACTGAACCACTCAACCAACACATGGAGAGAGCTAAGTCCCTGGATCGGAAAACCTTACTTGTAAAAAAAAGCAGACCTCTCAAAGAGAACCAAATGTTCTTCGTTACTCAATACAGCACTGAGGCAGCTAAAATAAAGAAAATTATAAAAGACAATTGGAGTCTGATACAGAGTGACCCTGCTCTAACACAAGTGTTCCCCGACCCCCCCTTGTTTTCCTACAGGCGTGCCCCCACCCTACAGGACACGCTGGTGCACAGCTATCTCTCTCCTCCTCCTGCGACTCAGACCTGGCTAAGCCAACAAGTGGGCACCTTCGCATGCGGTCACTGCAACCACTGCCCCAATGTTTTTAAAACTAAGACCTTTACAGACGTCCACAGTAACAAAACATACAAGATGACATCTTTTGCCAACTGTAGTACCACTCATGTAGTCTACAGATTAGAATGTGAATGTGGATGTTTTTACATTGGACGTACAAAAAGGAGATTTAAGGATCGTCTAAGTGAGCATAAAAATGCTATAAAAACAGCTAATGAGAATTATCCTATGGCAGTGCATTACAAACAGGCAGGCCATCCTAGCGCTGTATCATTAAAAGCCACAGTTATCGAAGTTGTCACTCTCGACAAGCGAGGAGGAGACAGAGTTAAACGCTTATTACAAAGAGAATCTTTTTGGATTTACACTTTAAACGCCATGAAAAAACCAGGACTCAATGAGGAACTAGACCTCTCCCCCTTCCTTTAATATAAAAAACAAAAATAATAAAAAATTAAAAAACAAAAATACAAATAAAAAAATCCCTTCACTAAAAATGAATCTTAATAATTTTCTTTTGGGGATCCTCTTTATTATTTTCTTTTTATATTTTTTTCTGGCGCCAGAAGGTTCTTGTCTAAATTGAGTGTAATTACCTGTATTGTATTATATGAATATGCATCTCCATTGTACATAATTGTGAGTCACGTGACTGAACTGCCCAGCTGATCATCTGATGTATGGTGACACTGACTGTTGATTGGCTAAGGCCACAGGCTGTATTGTTTAAAAACGTGTGAAATGTTTGTTTGCTCAGATACCCCTGAGAAGGCCAAAAGCCGACCGCGCAGGGCTGAGCAAAGCCACCATGCCCAAATAAAGGCTTTTTTAACTTTAAAAGAGACGTGAGTGCTGCTTCCATCTTTAGGCTTTCATAGCCTACTATTTTTCATGAATATGTACCCCTGGGACTGAGCACCTCTCTTTTTTAACTCTTTAAACCACAGCCTAAGAAGCGTTCTTTTTCCTCTCTCATGACCGTTTCCATTTTCAGAAACCCACAATCATTTTTGTCTTTTGCCCAGATTGGCAAGTTGGCTAAATCAGGTTTTGTTACCTGGTTTAGATTCCATCTGACTTTCCCTTGTTGAAACTGAAGGGATGAATTAATTTGTGTCAGCACATCAAGGCCCAATAGGGCTTCATTTACATCCCCCACCCAAAGAGAAGTGGTGAGAGATACAGGTCCCAATTCCAACAAGAATGGCCTAGTTCTCTTCACCCATATCGGCTCTCCCCCTGCCCCATACATGCACACTTCCTGTTTAGTTAGTTTAATGTCAGTTCCTGATAGGCATTGAGGAGGAACGACAGTGGCCGCCGCCCCCGTATCAAAGAGGAAGTCAAGTTGTCTCCTCCCATTCAAGGACCCCCTGATGTACAGGCCGCCATCAGTCTGTATCAGGGCCGCCTCAAGGACGCGGAGCGACGGCTCAACTAAAAATGGGGAGGAAGGGAGAGGTGAGGGCTGAGAG
This sequence comes from Borostomias antarcticus, assembly GCF_949987555.1. Taxonomy (NCBI): domain Eukaryota; kingdom Metazoa; phylum Chordata; class Actinopteri; order Stomiiformes; family Stomiidae; genus Borostomias; species Borostomias antarcticus. The sequence continues at coordinate 18,953,625 of NC_140253.1, forward strand.
GAGGGCAGAGAGGAGGGGGCCGTGCGTGGTGTCACGGCCGTCGGAGAAGGAGGGGGAGGGGTACAGGCCTCCACCAGTGCTTGTTTGTCCTCCGCTGAGAGCGTAGGAATCTGGCTCAGCCAGTCATTAACACGTGGAGTTTGAGACCTCTGTTGGGTCCTGACCTGTGTCGGAGTATAGGCAGGAGGGTCACGACCACCTCCGTATGCAGGTTGAGCCGCTGATTGCGGAGTCCATCCCTCTGCCCTCTTTCTCTTGTGGCATTCTACAGCCCAGTGACCCCTGACCCCACAGTAATTACAACGGTCTCTGGTTTTGTTAAAACCCCCCTTGGGCCTTGACTCCACTCTCTTAACCTTTCTCTCTATCTTTGGCTCCTCTGGCTGCTTAGTTGCGACCATAGACCGGGTTCGCACACCCATATTTTCGTCCAGGGCTGTGAGGTGCTCCACTAGCTCCCCATAGGCCGTTGTTTTAAAGTCTGGTAAACTGATTACCAAAGCATCTCCTAACCTGTCTGTTATGGCTTTAACAAGCGTGTCACTAATCTGTGGGTGACTGCTATTTGCTATGTTGCCATCGTCCACATCAGGCAACCCACTGTGTCTCAAGAACACCTGTCTCCATCTGAGTTCAAAATCGGCAAACGCCTCTGAAGCCTTTTGCTGGCAGCGGCTAATTTTAGACCAGTCGATGTCGACTGTTGCTTCCTCTCTTATCCATGTTCTAATTGCGTCCCACGCGGCCTTGACGTTGTCGCCCCGGGACCCTAGGTTTGCGTCGACTCTGGCTCTCAACACATCACGCTCCATTATTGACAGACTAGGACACATTATGGCTACTGCTTCATTTGGGTGTAACTGATAAAACCCTCTTAAATGGTCTATCTCGTCCCAAGTCACCATGCCCACCTCACGTGGGTGTTTAATAATAGCTGACCAACGCTCTAAGTATTGTGGTTTAGCTGGGACATAAGAGTATGTCCCCCGTGTGCTAGTAGTGTCACCTCCCATCCTCAGGGGGCGCAAGTTAGAAGCAGCCTGTGATGGCTTCTTACACATGCGCTCTAGCGTCTGTCTAGTAGGCAGAGTCCTTCCTCTGTCTCGGGACACAAGAGGGGGCGGAACATCCTCTTTCTCTTCACTGGAGCCTGGATCTGGCTGCTCACCCGGGTCCACCTCCCGCTCGGGGGCGGCCCTTCCTTCTATATAGTTTGTGTCAGACCGTGGCCCTATTGCGGACCTGAGACACATCGCCTCTCCTAAGCTTACTCTGCTCTCACTGATAGTCAAGCGACTGGCTGACTGTAGTTTAGCTCTGTTGTGCTGTAGGGGAGGGGCTGAGTCGTGTGTAGGCTACTGGGCGTTTGGCCAACTCTGCTGAGGCGAAGAGAGAATGTATCAAAATACGGCGTGTTTTAAACCAGCGCGTAACCAAATATGCCACCCTAGACTATATATATATACATACGCACAGGCCTATGCACACATACATACACATCTAGTTTCCATACCCAGCAATAAGCATAAATCGGACCGTCAACGACGGTGTTCTATCTCCTCCTCCGACTCTCCTCGCTAAGCCTACTCTGCTCTCACTGATAGTCAAGCGACTGGCTGACTGTAGTTTAGCTCTGTGGCTGTGTAAGGGAGGGGCTGAGTCGGGAGTGAGAAATAACGGCTCCAGCACTCCGCTGGAGCAGATAAGGTCTTGGTTCACACAGTATGATTTTATTACAGTGACCTAACCAAACCGCTTCCCTAGACTGTGCATATATATATGTACATCCAGAATCCATACCCTGCAATAAGCATAAATCGGACCGTCATCGACGGTGTTCTATCTCCTGCTCCGACTCTCCTCGCTAAGCCTACTCTGCTCTCACTGATAGTCAAGCGACTGGCTGACTGTAGTTTAGCTCTGTGGCTGTGTAAGGGAGGGGCTGAGTCGGGAGTGAGAAATAACGGCTCCAGCACTCCGCTGGAGCAGATAGGGTCTTGGTTCACACAGTATGATTTTATCACAGTGACCTAACCAAACCGCTTCCCTGGGCGACAATGCACATACATCACACACTTCCCTAGACTATATATCATGTACATCTAGAATCCATGTGCGACTATACACATACATCACACCCATCCAAAACCCCGGTCTTTCACGGGGGCCTTCTCAAGGGCTGCAGACTTTAGAAGTGAACTACCCCCCACCGATCTCTCGCGTGGGCGGGCAACCCCAGGGTGATAACCCTGCTGGTCTTCCTTAAGAAAATCTCAAGGGCCTTATACACCTGTACACAGTATTTCATGCGATAGGCACCCCAGGATGTAGAAATATCCTGCTGGTCTACTTTAAGGCAATTCCTTAAAGGTCACATACACATAGGGAAAGTGGTCTACTTCACATAACAAAACACATGCAAGCACCGTGGCAGGTATCTAGGATGTACAAATATCCTGCTGGTCTACTTCACATAACAAAACACATGCAAGCACCGTGGCAGGTATCTAGGATGTACAAATATCCTGCTGGTCTACTTCACATAACAAAACACATGCAAGCACCGTGGCAGGTATCTAGGATGTACAAATATCCTGCTGGTCTACTTCACATAACAAAACACATGCAAGCACCGTGGCAGGTATTCTAGCATTCCAAACATCAGACATGTAGCTACATATAGACATACATTTACATCCAGCACTGGTTTTGTTTTACGTGTTGAGAGATTATGTGTGGCATTCTTAGATTTACTGATTGGTTCTTTAGGATCGGGACATCCAACCCACTCACCCGTTGTAGTTTTTGGTCGTCTCTGAGGCGGATCAGGTCACAGCTGCTGACAAGGCGTCCCCTGCTTTCACAGCTGCGGCTGTTCTGCTCGACCGGTCTTTGGGCTCGTCCAGGTTCTGGATGTCCGATCCGGGTCACGGCACCAATTGATGAATCTCTTCGTCTTTTATTATTGTCCTTGATTAGCTCTGCGTTGTGTTTTTTGTTTCCGATAAAAGACGGACCCCCAATCTCTAATATACCACACAGTCCAGTGACTCCTTTCTCAGGTGTTCAAATGAATCTCTCCAGCACGGGATTTGAGCCTCAGCAAAAGCGATTTATTCCAGAAGGTTTTACATACAAAAGACGATGGCATGCCTAATGTACAGTTGACCTCTCTGTATGCTGTCTGAACCCAAATCAAAGCATTGCTCTCATTGCAACGTTCTTATGTGGTTTGAGTGTCCCCCCTCCCTCGTCTCTTCTCCGATAAGACTGTTTCTCTGGTCTCTTCTGTGGCCTTGCGCCGCCTCGGCGCCCAGGCCTTTATCTCTAACCACAACAATGGTGTTTGGCCCAGAGTGTACCAATCATAAGATGTCTTTATCTCATAAGTCTATGGAAGAGGGACACTTCTTATTTCTCACTCAAACCGACAGCCATACTCAGAGGTCAATCATCATAATTAGAAAATAGCTAACAGGATCATATTAAAAGGCATTTCTCTGAAAATCACCAATATTCAACAGGTGAAAGCGTAGCGTTTGCTGGCATACATCAACAAGTGATTGTGGTAGCTTTCCAGGTCTGCAGTGGATCTACAAATACATTCAGCACAAAGATGTTTCCTTTAGGCTTGTGACCAAGATTAGATTTCTCTAACATTTGATACACCATACAATTACAGAAGCAAGACCAAGGAGCTGGTTGTGGACTTCTGACGGAGGACAGACCCCCCAACCCGATACCATCAAGGGTGAGGAAGTGGAGATGGTGAACTCATGCAAGTACCTGGGAGTGCACTTGAACAAGAGGCTAGACTGGACAGACAACACGGAGGCCATCTACAAGAAAGGACAGAGCAGGCTGCTACGGATGTTCTACCAGTCTTCCAGTCTTCTTCTAGGGATGTTCTATCCCCTCTCAGCCTGCAACTTTCTCCACCTTGTAAAAGCCTCTCCACCAATGTTTACTCTCTTCTTTCTCTGATCCATTAGCCGTCGCCATTGGACATCCCTGTCCGGCTTCATTTTATCTCCTCCGGCAGACATACTGTATACTGTAGCTAGCTAGCTAACTTGGTTGTCGCTCGAAGTTCTTTCTAAAATACCCCGCTGTGAACTGAGCCAATCAGCAACGAACTGCTGGAATATGGGGGTATAACGTCACTATTATGTGCTCGGCGCGTGTTCGTGCGCTTGCTCGTGCGTCCTCGTGCGCGTGCGAGAAATGACGTATACGCAATTTTCGGGTACCACCTTCTCAAATTTGCTCTAGAGCGCATACTAGTGGTCAAAAACTACATCGCGTACCTTTAAATGAATATTATAACACTGTCCTGAGACAAATACATAAATTAATTAATAACTTACTCCCATCCCAGATAGCAAAATACATTGATTCAACGTTGGATTTTGGTCAAATTGGTTATTTTTGGTTGAGGTTGAAAAATCTATGTTAATTCAATGTTTTATTACAGATACCATTTCAACGATTGAAATAGTGTTGTTGAATCAATTTAATATAGATGCTGGTTTTTCAATGTTGAAATGCCCTACAATGAATTGACATTGTTTCAATGTGTGGTGCTCCCTCCACCTTGCGCAGCTCGCGAGACCAACCAGATCTCACGGGACTTGAGGTCCCCAAACTTTTGCATTTAATGTTCCAACGGCCATTTATTTTCCTCATACGAAGAGGAGTCAAAGAAATCACAAATCCGTAGGAAATCTCTACCATCCTTCAGACATGACATCGAATTTGGTCTGATACAGTCAAGCTAAAGCATCGTATGGGATATTTGGGTAAAATTGTGCATAGATGGCTGTTGTGCGTTTTTTGTTTGAGCTAGTGCTAGCATGTGTTAACTAAGTTAGCTAGTGCTAGCATGTGTTAACTAAGTTAGCTAGTGCTAGCATGTGTTAACTAAGTTAGCTAGTGCTAGCATGTGTTAACTAAGTTAGCTAGTGCTAGCATGTGTTAACTAAGTTAGCTAGTGCTAGCATGTGTTAACTAAGTTAGCTAGTGCTAGCATGTGTTAACTAAGTTAGCTAGTGCTAGCATGTGTTAACTAAGTTAGCTAGTGCTAGCATGTGTTAACTAAGTTAGCTAGTGCTAGCATTTGTTAACTAAGTTAGCTAGTGCTAGCATGTGTTAACTAAGTTAGCTAGTGCTAGCATGTGTTAACTAAGTTAGCTAGTGCTAGCATGTGTTAACTAAGTTAGCTAGTGCTAGCATGTGTTAACTAAGTTAGCTAGTGCTAGCATGTGTTAACTAAGTTAGCTAGTGCTAGCATGTGTTAACTAAGTTAGCTAGTGCTAGCATGTGTTAACTAAGTTAGCTAGTGCTAGCATGTGTTAACTAAGTTAGCTAGTGCTAGCATGTGTTAACTAAGTTAGCTAGTGCTAGCATGTGTTAACTAAGTTAGCTAGTGCTAGCATGTGTTAACTAAGTTAGCTAGTGCTAGCATGTGTTAACTAAGTTAGCTAGTGCTAGCATGTGTTAACTAAGTTAGCTAGTGCTAGCATGTGTTAACTAAGTTAGCTAGTGCTAGCATTTGTTAACTAAGTTAGCTAGTGCTAGCATCATGGTCTTCCTAGGTGCCTAGCTAACATGTGTAGGCCTGTACTAGCACCTTGCTAACATGTGTAGGCCTGTACTAGCACCTAGCTAACGCGGCAGGCATGCTATCTAACGGAAATTAATCTACCATCCTTCAGACATGACATCAAATTTGGTCTGATACAGTCAAGTTAAAACATCATATATGATATTGGGTAAAATTGTGCATAGATGACTATGTTGTGCGTTTTTGGTCAGCTAACAGTGGTATCCTCTAACCAGCCTTCTTGGTTGCTAACTTGGCTTTAGCTAGTAAAGTTAAAGCTTCATATAGGATATTTAGATACAATTGTTGCATAGATATATATGCTAATATATTTTTTACTGTTGGTTTATGCAAAAAAAAAATATTCTGCTTTGTTTCCTCTAATTTCAGGATTTTACTACAAGTCAAGGGGATTCACTACAAGGCCAAGTATTATAGTTAGCACCACCTCTCTTTACCTCTTTTAATCAGCATCAGCCCAGCACCAGGTCAGTCCAGCCCCAGCACCAGGTCAGTCCAGCCCCAGCACCAGGTCAGTCCAGCCCCAGCACCAGGTCAGTCCAGCCCCAGCACCAGGTCAGTCCAGCCCCAGCACCAGGTCAGTCCAGCCCCAGCACCAGGTCAGTCCAGCCCCAGCACCAGGTCAGTCCAGCCCCAGCTCAGCTCAGGTCAGCCCCAGCTCAGGTCAGCCCAGCCCCAACCTAGACCCAGCTCAGGTCAGCCCAGCCCTAACCTAGCCCCAGCTAAGGTCAGCCCAGCCCCAACCTAGCCCTAGCCCCAGCTCAGCTCAGGTCAGCCCAGCCGCAACCCAGCCCCAGCTCAGGTCAGCCCAGCCCAGCCCCAGCTCAGGTCAGGTCAGTCCAGTCCAGCCCTGCATAGCTCATATGCAGTAGCATACTGGCAGCCCAGGTCAGCCCAGTCCAGCTGAGGTCAGCCCAGCCCAGGTCAGCCCAGCCCAGTACATCCCCGGTCAGCCCAGTCCAGCTGAGGTCAGCCCAGGTCAGTCCAGTCCAGGTCAGTCCAGCCCAGGTCAGTCCAGGTTAGCCCAGCTCAGGTCAGCCCAGTCCAGCTCAGCTCAGTCCAGCTCAGGTTATTCCAGTCCAGCTGAGTTCAGCCGAGGTCAGCCCAGCCCAGTCCAGGTCAGCCCAGTCCAGCTCAGCTCAGTCCAGCTCAGGTTATTCCAGTCCAGCTGAGTTCAGCCGAGGTCAGCCCAGCCCAGTCCAGGTCAGCCCAGTCCAGGTCAGCCCAGTCCAGCTCAGGTCAGTCCAGCCAAGGTCAGCCCAGTCCGGCTCAGGTCAGCCCAGCCCAGGTCAGCACAGGTCAGTCCAGCTCAGGTCAGCCCAGTACAGCCCATCTCAGGTTAGCCAAGCTCAGGTCAGCCCAGCCCAGCCCAGCCCAGCCCAGCCCAGCCCAGCCCAGGTCAGGTCAGGTCAGGTCAGGTCAGCCCAGCTCAGGTCAGGCCAGCTCAGGTCAGGCCAGCTCAGGTCAGTCCAGCCCAGGTCAGCCCAGGTCAGCCCAGCTCAGGTCAGTCCAGCTCAGGTCAGGCCAGCTCAGGTCAGTCCAGCCCAGGTCAGCCCAGCACCAACCCTTGGCACCGCACCACCTCTCTTTGCCTCTTTTAATTAGCACTACCTCTCTTTACCTCTTTTAATTAGCACTACCTCTTTTTACCTAAGATGGCGTCTTATTGGTCGAAAAGACGTAGAGTAATAAAAACTGTTAAGGATATAGAGAAAGACATCCTCAAGGAATATGAGGAAACTCTTCATAATGAAAGGTCAGATTTAGACCCATGTGTGAATAGGGACCCACCCTTCAGAATCTCTCACGTTTCCCAACTAGATACACCGCCAGCTTCCCATGTACAAATGGAAAATGATCATACAAATGGTAGTGTAGCTGGGGATGATGAAGTTGAATCAGATCATGTACAAATGGAAAATTATCATACTGATGGTAGTGCGGCTGGGGATGAAGTTGAATCAGATCACGTACAAATGGAAAACGATCATACAGATGGTAGTGTGGCTGGGAATGATGAAGTTGAATCAGATTCTGACTCCGACAGCAATGACGAGCCTCAGCCTAGTAAGGATCTGCTTATAAGGAGCCTAAGATATTGGGCAACATCCTACTCAATCAGTCTGGTTGCTTTGTCTGCTCTGCTGTCCATCTTAAAGCTATTTCACCCTAGGCTCCCTAAAGATGGAAGAACTCTGCTTGGAACACAATCTGATGTTGCAACCACTCAAATGCAAGGTGGCGAGTACTACCATTTTGGTTTGGTGAGAGGAATACTTTCCCGATTGAAATGTTTGAGTTTACCAGTGAACCTCAGAACTCTTACTTTACAGTTCAACATAGATGGTCTCCCCCTCTTTAGGAGTTCAAGACTTCAATTCTGGCCTATACTTGCAATTCTGAAATGTGATTACACTAAGTCCCCATTTATTGTCGGTATCTTTTGTGGTTTAAGCAAGCCCAAGTGTGTTGTTGAGTATTTGCAGCAATTTGTTAGCGACCTTAAAAATGTACTGGCTAGTGGCGTTGTTCATAATGGTAAGAGATTGAAAGTACTGGTTTCCTCATTTGTGTGTGATGCTCCAGCCAGAGCCTTCGTTAAGAATGTCAAGTCACATAATGGCTATTCAGGATGCGACAAGTGTGATCAATACGGTCTGTGGAGGAAGAAAATGACTTATCCTGAAACAAATGTCAGGCTCAGGACAGACTCGAGTTATTGTGATATGACTGATGAGGAACATCACTTGAAACAAACACTCAGTCCTTTAACAGGAACAGTAAAGATGGTTTCTTCATTTCCAATTGATTATATGCACCTCTGTTGTCTTGGTGTGATGAGAAAACTGTTGAATATGTGGTTAAAGGGCAATCTAGCCACTAGGCTTCCTTCACAAACTGTTAACAGTATATCAAGCAAACTGCGGGGGTTACATTCCCACACCCCTTGTGAATTCAATCGCAAGCCAAGAGGTTTGAATGAGCTGGATCGTTGGAAAGCTACAGAGCTCCGATCCTTCATATTGTACTGGGGCCCTGTAGTTCTGAAGGATTGTCTTCCCAGTGAGCTTTATGACAACTTCATGTTGTTTTCAGTGGCCATGTATTTGTTTTTGTCTCCTGGAATTTCTGGCCAAATGGTTGAATTTGCGCATAGATTGATGATTTCCTTTGTGGAACACTTTGGACAGTTATATGGCAGGGATGAGATTGTGTTCAGTGTACACCAGCTTATACATTTAGCCGATGAATACAAGCAATTTGGACCTTTAGATAATGTTTCAGGATTCCCTTTTGAGAATTATCTTGGCCAAATAAAGCATCTTTTACGCAAGCCACACCAACCTCTACAACAGGTGGTCAAAAGGTTGTCAGAACAGCCACATTTTGAGGTTCCATTATCAACAGATGAACCAGTCTTACAGAACATTCATACTGATGGTCCACTCCCCCAATATTTCAGTGTTGCTGTACAGTACACAAAGGTCTCCAGTAGTCGTTTTAGCTTGTCTACAAAGCAGGGGGATAATTGTATTGAGGTGGGAGATTCTATTGCAGTAGTGCAGAATATAGTCCAGGCAGAAGAGGAGGTCTATGTGATGTACAAAAGGTTCAGACACCAAGAATCATATTACACATATCCCTGTGAGTCCTCATGCATAGGTACATACAAGGTTAGAGAGTTGCGTGACAATATTGGGGTTGGTAAACTTGGTTGTATCAAACGTAAATGTGTTCTGTATCCAGAGTCAGAGGGAAATGGCCTCATCGCTATTCCAATAGCTCATATGCAGTAGCATACCGGCGGCCCAGCCCAGTAAAGTCCAGCCAAGCCCAGTCAGTCCAGCCAAGCCCAGTCAGTCCAGTGAAGCCCAGTCAGTCAAGCCCAGCTCAGCCCAGCCCAGCGAGTTAATGACATTTGATGAGCAGTTTTTTTGGTTATTTTGATTTTGTATACAGAATGGAAAGTGAGGTGGTGCTTTGGGCTGTTGCACTATTTCCAAATGGCGGAGCTGCAACAGTTCTTGCCAGCTGGTTCAATCCAAAAGAAGGTACATTGTTATGGCCCCCCAGAAACATAAATTATTCGAAGGCCCTTAAGGAACATATGACGCCCCATAAAGGATGGACCACATATGAGAATGTCCGGCTCTTGATGACTTGTGGTAAGTAGTCATTGCATTACTATTGTCTGATGTGAATTGTTCCATATCTAGGCTTGTCAATTCAATTTGTGACAATGACTACTTATTAAGAAATGTCATACTGTTATTTTCTGCTTGTTCTTTTACAGACTCATTTGAAAAGGCCAAACGAAATGAAGAAAAGTATGTGAATACTGGATGTCCAACCACTGATCTGGACTCGGAGGACGAAGCAGATGCACGTGGGAAAAGAAGAGTAAGGTACAGTTGAATTCCTCAACCAAATGTGTTTAATGTATTGGTTAATTAGCCTACACCTATACGCTTTGTGGTGAGTGTCCACCCTGAGATTAGGAGGTCAGGTTCGATATCCGGCCTGATTTTAACTCAATAGACACCTTATCAGACAACGTCACACTGATAAGAACCAGTATGCGTGCACAGGCTGGAACCAAAAGAACCCAACCGCTCACAAGATGCAATGGAAAAGTGGTCACAGCACCCCCAGTGTATCAATCAATCAATCAATCAAAGCTTTATTTGTATAGCGCATTTCATACCCAGAGGCAACACAATGCGCTTTACAGAGAACAAGGGAGGAGGGCATACGACCCACTCTCTACATATTCCAGAGGGAAGCAAAAAAACAGTATCACCCGGGGGCCAGATAAGTGAGCTGTAAAAATTCTTCCCTGACCCCTCTCAACGAGGCGATCGAGCAAGCTCCAGGAGTATGTTTGTCTACCGGCTAAGAACATTTATGAAGCAATACATTGCATTGAATTACATTTCAGAGTGAGAGAGGCTAAAAACATCATAGGAGAGAGAATATTCTACGGACATGCTACATCATCCACAGCAGACACAGGGGTATCTATCGGACTTCGTGAGGTCTGCTGGTGACAGTGGGGCATCCACTGAACCTGGTTAGAAGATAGGAGGGAGAGAGAGAGGCACCAGGGAGAGGGAAGGCAGAGGGAAGGCAGAGCAGGGTTAGTAGCACATAGTCATTCAGACCACACAGATATTGAAACAGGCAACCTGGGGCAGGCTCCTGGAATATATTTGTCTAATGGCTAAGAACATTTAAAGAACAATAAATAATAGTAAATTAAGTTTAAATTAAGTTTTTGGAGCAAGAAAGGCTAAGAGCAAGAAAGGCTAAGAGCATCAGGTCCAGGCCAAAGCCGGATGTGGACTGATGTGTGTCTTGTGTGTACATGTGTGTGTGTGTACTAAATACTACGATATCCACAGCTCCCCAGCTGACACTGGACCTGGTTAGAGGATAGGAGGGAGAGAGAGAGACACTAGGGGAGACAGAAAAACGGTTAGTAGCACACTGAGTCATTGAAGCAACACAACAGTCAGAACAAGCCTGTTTCAGGATAACCAGCTTCTGTACACTACTTGATATACATACATTGCATAGCAGGACAAGTATCAATGTATACAGAGGATTCACAGGTAGGTTTGAGGCTGCCTTTCTGAATCTCAGGGTCTTAGCTAGTGATTGTAGGCTAGGTCGAAAAGGTACGTCTTGAGGTCTCGCTTGAAGACCTCCGTTGTTTCGGCCCTTCTTAGGCACTCCGGTAGGGTGTTCCAGAGGTTGGGGGCATAGAAACTAAAAGCTGCCTCTCCATGTTTCTTGGTCCTGGCTTTTGGAACTGTTAAAAGTTCAGTGCCTGAGGATCTAAGTGGTCTGTTTGGCATGTACTTAACAAGCATGTCTGAAATATATTCTGGTGAGTGACTGTGGAGAGATTTATAGACTAGTAATAGTATTTTAAAGTCTATTCTAGAGTTGACTGGTAACCAGTGTAGTGATTTTAACGCTGGTGTGATGTGTGCCCTTCGTCTAGTCTTAGTGAGGACTTGCTGCAGCATTCTGTATTATTTGTAGCTTAGAGATTGCTTTCTTTGGTAGGCCTGATAGTAGAGCAGTGTAGAGGAAGAAGGCTTAGGATATTTACTTTGATTGTTCCCTCCTGAAATATATAATCCTTGGTTTCTGTTGTGTGTAAACAATAAGTTAAAAATAAGTTCAAACCCCGCCTCCAGTCGCTGTCAATAGCCGAGACATACGGAGGGAGCGCTTCACTTCACCATGGCACCAGAGTCTGCTTGCTTTCCCAGTTCCGTGCGTGATGGTTTTGTGTGCAGAGAACGGCCGAGAATAGCAGACCTACAAGCTCACAACGGTCGCATCCACGGTGTGTTGTGAGCTTGTACATCGTTGATAATCGGCGCGCAACACCATTGTGCAGCACCTGTCCAGTCAACATACAGGAGGAGGTTGAATGAACTGAAACCAGCTCTCCCTAAAACAGGCTTGGGGATCTGTTGGGACATGCATGCAACCGGCACTTGCACGTCCAATCTCAATGTTTTTAAACCAATAATTGGTCTATTCTTCCCTGCTTGGCACTCAGACTCAAGGGTTGGATTGGATGTCAGTCCTGTGTTAGACTAGTGTCATGTCTGTGTACTTGAACATCAAGCTGCATCATTCTACAGAAACAGGCCATGAGCTCCTGACATGGGCTCCTTATTTCAATTGCTGGGAACGTTGAATGTTTATTTTTTTTATTTTCCAGGCCAAATCCTGTGTACATGGATGAGGAGCAAGAAACAGGCAGTGTCAAGAGAAAATTTGTCAAGCCACCTGATGTCTATTTTCCAGGTACAGTGGTGACACCTATCAGTTATGGCACTAACTGCTACACCTACTGTAGCCTACATATTGTCATGTATAATTCCACTTGTTACTACAGTGCTGCAAGAATCCAGCCAGTACCCCTCAGCACCAACCCCAAAGGCAAGCAGTGGTATGTCATAACTAATTAAATGGCAGAAACAAAATGTAATTGCATGTGAGCTTTAATTTACAAGCATTTAGTTCCTCCGTCAAAAACATCAGTCATGTGATATGTGTTCAAAAGCATCCATTATTCATGTCTTTTGTTCCCTTTTAGCCTCTGGAGGAAGCAACTCGGAGGACGTTCCGTCATTTGGCCAGGCTAATAATGGTAAGGGGACCACTTCACACTACTACCTCCGGATTGACAGTATGTAAATGTCCATTGTCCGAGTTACAGCATTCATAGTTCATGTTTTGTATTCTCTCATTGTAGGCTTATGTGGAAGCTACTTGGCCGAGTTGGGGTCAGTGGACCTCTTTAATGATGGTAAGTAGACCAATGGTTTAAAGGAAAATGCTCGTTTTTGACAACCTGGACCTTATTTACGACATATTATAAGAAGTTTGACTCACCCAGATCACTTTTGTGTTGTTCGGAGGCCTGTAGAAGAAATTTAAAATCCAGCGCGAGCCAGTATATCCATGTAATGGCGGCGCACGGGGCAAAGGGAATGCAGCTTCTCAAAATCCATTTTCGGCCGCTAAACGGTTGTTTTCATCAATCACATTGCATGAATCGACAGTTGATATTCCTCTACGCGAGCCATTCTTTCGGTTTTCAAATACGTGGTCTGTAGCCACTGTAATATGATCTTTACACTGGCTATGCTCCCTCACATTCTCTGCGCTACGATCGGATTGTTGCTGACGAATGACGACGACAATATTCTCGGCACCAACTACGATCGTAGCGCAGAGAATGTGAGCCGGAGAATAGCAGGCTGCGCGCTGGCCTGTGCGCATGCGTGCTGGAGCAAGTGGGGGAGAGGCTTGTAAAGATCATATTACAGTGGCTACAGACCACGTATTTGAAAACCGAAAGAATGGCTCGCGTAGAGGAATATCAACTGTCGATTCATGCAATGTGATTGATGAAAACAACCGTTTAGCGGCCGAAAATGGATTTTGAGAAACTGCATTCCCTATGCCCCGTGCGCCGCCATTACATGGATATACTGGCTCGCGCTGGATTTTAAATTTCTTCTACAGGCCTCCGAACAACACAAAAGTGATCTGGGTGAGTCAAACTTCTTATAATATGTCGTAAATAAGGTCCAGGTTGTCAAAAACGAGCATTTTCCTTTAAGTCAGCGTACTCATGTACTGTAGCTGCCATATGACCAACGTTTCAGTCTGTCAGCCAACTTTTTTATTCTTTTATAGTGTTTGTGTAGTTGACCAGCACCTCCTAATGACAGGTGTGTGTTGCAACTTGCAACCCTCGTTATTAAGTAGACCAATAGGCTATTATGTGGACTTTTTATGTTAGGTGGTAAACTATTATTTTAATTACTCACTCAGTATTCAAGTGTGTTCATCCCACAGGCCTCCTTTATCTAAAGTTGGAAAGTAACCCTATGGAGCTAGGTACAATTGCCATATGGTGCTCATGGATGATAACTTTGATAGTGTTCATTTGCCTTATTTTGTTATTTCTGTCTATTTCTCTAGGAATAGACAGACTCTGTTGGAGTAAGGCACTCAATCCCCGGAGAGCTCAAGAGGAGGTACAGGGGGTGCAGAGCGGGAGTCAAACGCCGGGAGAAGAGACGCAGATTCAAACCCTATCTACCAGCGATCATCATGGGGAATGTGAACTCTCTTACCAACAAAATGGATGAACTCTCGGCACTAGTTGCTAACCAGAGAGAATACCGGGAAAGCAGTATAATGTGCTTCAGTGAATCCTGGTTGTCTAAACACATACCAGACTCTCAGGTCGCCATACCCGGCTTTGAGTGTGTTCGGGCGGACAGAACGAGAGAGAGCGGGAAGGTGAAAGGAGGGGGACTTGCCGTTTTTGTGAACAAGAGGTGGTGCCATCCTGGCCACATTACGGTCAAAGAAAAGATATGCTCTCCGGACATTGAACTGTTAGCTCTGGGACTGCGTCCGTATTATATTCCAAGAGAGTATTCACATGCGATCGGCATTGTTGTTTACATCAGACCGTCTGCTAACGCGGAAGCTGCGTGTGACGTCATACACACGGCTGTCGCGAGACTGCAGACCAGTCACCCCAATGCGTTCATTTTTATATCTGGTGATTTTAATCATGCATCTCTGGCCTCAACCCTTCCCAACTTTCACCAATTTGTTGACTGCCCAACAAGGAATAACAAAACACTGGATTTACTGTATGCAAATGTTAAAGCCTCATACAGTGCTACAGCCCTCCCCCCGCTGGGTAAATCTGACCATAACCTGGTATCCCTGGTCCCCATATATAAACCCTTAGTACAGAGGGAGCCTGTAACCACCCGTATCATCAGGAAGCATACACCAGAGACTGATGAGATTCTTCAGGACTGCTTTGAGCGGACTGAATGGGAGGTGCTGAGTGAACCGTACGGGGATGATATAGACGGCCTTACTCACTGTAGCACGGATTATATCAACTTCTGCACAGACATTGTTGTCCCCCCTAAGGCTGTCCAGTGCTTTCCTAACAATAAACCGTGGATTACTAGCGAACTGAAGGTTCTCCTGAATAGCAAGAAGAGGGCCTTTAGAGCTAAGGACAGGGACGCCCTCAGGGGCATCTAGCGTCAACTGAAGACCCGTCTCAGGGAAGCAAAGGACGACTACAGGAAGAAACTGGAACTCAAGCTGCAACAAAACAATGTGAGGGAGGTGTGGAGCGGCATGAGGACTATCACTGGCATGAAGCAGAAGGACTGCCGCGGGGTGGAGGGTGACGTGGGGAGGGCGGAAGAGTTCAACTTGTTTTTCAACAGGTTTGACAATGCCCCTTCCCCCTCTCCCTCCTCCTCGCTGGATACATCACAGCCCCCACAGTCCACCTGTCACCCCACTCCTTCCACATCTTTCACTGCGGACCAGGTGGTCATGGAACTTGGAAGGCTGCACCCCGGTAAGGCTGCCGGTCCAGATGGTGTGAGCCCCAGGGTCCTGAAGGCCTGTGCCAGACAGCTCCAGGGAATACTCCAGCTCATCTTTAACATGAGCTTGAGACTGGAGAGGACCCCTGAGCTCTGGAAAACATCCTGCCTGGTCCCGGTGCCGAAGAAAGGCAACAGCTGCACCCCCAACGACTTCAGACCTGTGGCCCTCACCTCCCACATTATGAAGACCCTGGAGCGGCTCCTCCTAGGTGTTCTGAGGCCACAGGTCAGATCCTCGTTGGACCCCCTACAATTTGCTTACCAGCATAATATCGGGGTGGAGGATGCAGTCAACTACCTGCTCCATAGGGCCTACTCTCACCTAGACAGGCCGGGAGGCGCTGTGAGGATCATGTTTCTTGATTTCTCCAGCGCCTTCAATACCATCCAGCCTCAACTGCTAGGTGAGAAGCTCAAGGCGATGGAGGTTGACTGCTCCCTGGTATCCTGGATTGTGGACTACCTGTCTGGGAGGCCACAGTACGTCAGGCTACGGGACTGTGTCTCCAGGACTCTGGTGAGCAACACAGGGGCCCCACAGGGAAATGTCCTCTCTCCCTTCCTGTTCACTCTGTACACCTCTGACTTCACCTACAACTCAGAGTCAGTCCATCTTCAGAAATTCTCTGAGGATTCTGTAGTAATGGGGTGTATCAGAGATGGGCAGGAGGGGGGAGTACAGAAACATGATTAACAACTTTGTGGAGTGGTGTGAGGACAACCACCTCCAGCTAAACAACTCCAAGACAATGGAGATGGTGGTGGACTTCAGGAAGAACAGGCCTCCCCTACTACCAGTGACCATCAGGGGGGAGGATGTGGAGGTGGTCCAGTCTTACAAGTATCTTGGGGTACACCTGAATGACAAACTTGACTGGTCCACCAACACAGAGGCTCTCTACAAGAAGAGCCAGAGCCGCCTGTTCTTCCTGAGGAGACTGCGGTCCTTTAATGTCTGCAGCAAAATGCTGCAGATGTTTTACAGCTCCGTGGTGGCCGGCGCCCTCTTGTACGGCGTTGTTTGCTGGGGAGGAGCCATCAAGGACAAGGAGGCGGGCCGGCTCACTAAGGTGATCAAAAAAGCCGGCTCGATCCTCGGTCTGCAGTTGGACTCACTGGTGGAGGTGGCTGAGAGGAGGACCCTGAAGAAGGTTCTATCAATCATGGACAACACACAGCACCCACTACACCAGTCACTGATGGCACACAGGAGCACTCTCACTTTCAGTAACAGACTCACCACCATGCACTGCAGAACAGAACGCTTGAGGAAGTCCTTCCTCCCAACAGCCATTAGACTATTCAACTCCACACAATCTGGGCGTGGCCACAGGGATTGCACTTATTAATAACGCACCATTATGACACTATGGCTTTTAACTAGGAGATCACTTGGTGTACAACACATCCATTGTTTTTAACAACGTACATGTCTGATGTTTTTGGTCTGTCCTTATCTTGTATGTTTCTATATGTGTATTGTTGTCTTGTGTTGTTTTTATGGCTGTTTTTGTATTGTTTTATGAGCTACGTGGCATTTTAATTTCCTTCGGGATAAATAAAGTGAATCAAATCAAATCAAAAGGAACGCCAAAATGTAACGCCAGCCCCTACTACGCTATGCCATCAGAGCAAGCAAGGAATGGTATGTATTTCTCATCTTAAATGTTGCTCAGTGGCCTTGTGGTTAGTGTCCGCCCTAAGATTGGGAGGTTGTGAGTTTGATCCCTGACATACCTGTCATAACAAAGACTGTAAAAAAAAAAAAAAGGTACCCGATATCTCCCTGCTTGGCACTCAGTATCAAGGGTTGGATTGGGGTAAGTCCCTGCGACATACTAGCCTCATGTCCAGGGGGTGTACTTGTCCATCAAGCTGCCTCACGCTATGGAAACATGATATAGGCTCCTGCTCTATGGGCCACTAGGCTCGAGAAGCATTGGTTCTCATGACTTGCTTATAAACAATTAATAATGGAGTCTTATCTTTTAGACGGCGGTGCCAGCTATGCACACGGCTTCAGCTCACCGGGCCTGACTCAACTGACCCCTCGCCCCCCACCCCACCCCCCTTCAGCTCCAGAAACACCACCGGGAAGGTTATATGGAGGGGAATCAAGCCAAGTGTTGAAAGGCAAGTACCTTTTTCTGAGCAGGCTCTTAACCTTACTGATGCCCTCTGAACTGAGAAACCTATCCCTTGTGACTTTCCCATCTTTGTCATGTTTTTTTTTGTCATGGAGTTTAGGCTTAAAATTTAAGCACTTAAAGGTGGGGTAAGTAGTTTGACGTCAACAAGGCCTCCGATTGGTCATCTTTTCCAAAAGAACCCGCCCCTCCCTCCTGTCAATCATGATGTAGTCCCTCCCTCCAAACATGACTGGTAGGTGTGGCGAGATAGAGACCCTGATTGGTCAATACATTCGGGCGCGGTGCATTCTTTGAGTCCAAAACACAGAGGCAGCGGTAAACACGGAGATCCAAGTTTATTCTCAGAGCACTTCTGTTACTGATAGCTGAAAGGATATTATGCCAATTTTACCAAATAAAGCCAAAAGCAAACTACCTATCTCACCTTTGAACCTGCACTACGTAACTTTTTTGTGATTATATTGTTATTTTGTCCAAGCTGTATGGTGTTTTGAAACTCTAAGGATCCTGTATTCATCGAATGAGCAACACAGCTAAACATGTTGGTATTTTGCCAAAATCCCCTGTTGGTATAGGAATGGAGGGAGGGGGGATAGGAGGGAGGAGAGGACGGGAGGGAAGAACGGATGGGGAGGGGAGGGAGGGAGGACAGAAGGGAGGAGAGGAGGAGAGGACGGGAGGGAAGAACGGATTGGACAGGAGGGAGGGAGGACAGGAGAGGACAGGAGGGAGGGAGGACAGGAGAGGACAGGAGGGAGGATAGGAGGGAAGAACGGAAGGACAAGGGGGAGGGAGGACAGGAGAGGACAGGAGGGAGGATAGGAGGGAAGAACGGAAGGACAAGGGGGAGGGAGGACAGGAGAGGACAGGAGGGAGGATAGGAGGGAAGAACGGATGGACAAGGGGGAGGGAGGGAGGACAGTAGGGAGGAGAGGAGGGAAGGAGGACGGGGGGAGAATAGGAGGGAGGGAAGGAAGACAGGAGGGAGGAGAGGAGGCACAGGGAGGGAGGAGAGGGATGGAGGATAAGAGGGAGAGGAGGGAGGACAGGAGAGAGGGAGAGGAGTAGTGAGGGAGAGGAGGGGATTTTGGCAAATTCTTTGGGGGCGCTACCCACACGTTTAGCTGTGTTGCTCATTCCACAAATGCACAATCCTTACAAGTTGTACCTCGTTGTAAAGGTGACTAATAATGCTTTCCAACGGTATAAAATACAACACCAATTGCTATTACTAAAGGGGAGAAATGATTGACTGAAATAATGTTTCCGAACTTTTTTGAAGAGCTTACATATAACTTACACAAATGGTGTAAATGGTGAATCTATCCTTGAAATTTAATGTAAAACCAATTATTTTTTTCCCCCAAGACATTGCTGCCATGAGAAACACAAAGATTCTTACGGAGCTATGTATGGAGGTGAAGCAGATCTCACGTGACATTCAGTTTATAAAGACTGAGATTGCTAAACTGAATATTCATGGAGCTGGACCAGTGTCACCGAGAGAAGACAACTTCCCCATCGTGCTGCCACTCACCAACGAGGAGCAGTTTGATGAGGCTGAAGCTGCTCTGAGGGAGGAAGCAGTCCGTCGAAAGATGGTGAACAACTTAAAATTCATTACATTTGTAATTATTTATAAATGAGTAGATACTCTGTGCATTTACATAGTACTCTGTAGCACACTAACCATTTTCTCTCTAATCTGTTAAGATTACGCGCCTGGCATTAGTTGGAGGGACCAACTCTGAAAACATGATCCGACGAATGCTATCCGCTGCCATGACAAACACTCTAGCCTGCATTTTTAACTGGGTGGGAAAGGGAGAGAAGAGGGCCTTCAAGGACACACTGATGCAGGACTGCATGTTTGGTGAGCCTGCACCTCAAAATACTAGGATTAGTACTTTACTCCTCTGAGACACAGAGAGTAGACAGAATTGAGTATTAGGGCCCATTCATACTCTACATATTCATACTCTACGCATATTCTACATAAGCGCAAGCAATGCAAGCTTCGCAAGGCTACGCAAGACTTCCTTGCGTGTGTCATGCTGAAATTTGTCACTTGATGCAAGCACAAATGCAATTCCTTGTGTTTCCGATAGGGATGCTAAACTATCACCATGGTTTTCGCCGTATAGACCTATTTGCCCCCCCTGCTGGACTGGTGATATATTACATCTGACAATACACACAAGCTCAGAGTCGTATTGGAGCTTACGCTCATAACGTAGCTTGCGTTGCTTACGTGAGTATGAATCAGGCCTTGGTGTGAATCAATTATATGAAGATAGGCTTGAGGGTGGGTTGATGGGTGAATTGCTCAATTAAGGCCGCCTGAAAATCTAGTACACTAAACAGTACACACTGGAACGCATCCACTGCAGCTTTCTTCTCCCTATTATTATAATTAAAAAATAAATAAATTATAACTTCTTTTTTTTTCAGTTGCTGCTCGTCAATTTGACCGCAGGCTGACGGAATTGACTTACAGGGATGGAGTGCAGAAGTGGCTGCGTTACGCACCAGAGATGAATGGCGGGGTACGACGGAAAGAGAAGTCTAAGAGTTAAAAGGACTAGGTATAATTCATTCAGATTAAGTTCATACCTGTTGATCTGTGATTTAGCTGCTCTCTCCCGTCCTTTCACACTTTCTACTGTTTCGAGTGGGTTTGTTATTTTTTGTTCATGTCGTCTTATTCTGCACGACAGCCTTTCTGAGTATGACAACCCTGTTTGCAGATGCCAGGTTTTTGTGTCCACTGGAGTTTCAGGAAATGTTTTGTGTGAATGTTGTGCTTAAGTGCACAAACGATGTACAATGTTCATATAATTGAAACAAAGTACTGTAATAAATAACTGAATGAGTAATGGGCTCTTTTTTTGTTCATAGAGCATTGTATAAGATATCTTGGTCGGTTCCCTGTAGTGTCTCAGATGTAGTAGCAGGATGTACGTGCCATATACAAGCGCAAGCTACTTGTGACTATAGAAAGAAAGAAACTGGGTATGGAAAGCACAAGATTGGAAATGGAATATAAGCGGCACTAATAAAGGTCAAACTAGAGATAAGAAAGCTGAAACAGGATGAAAGTAAATTCGAACACTATAAAATTATTGATTACTAGTTATTTTGAATAACATTGTTTCAATGTATAATGCAATGCATAATATAGTTGAATCAATGTTGATGCAATTCTACATTCTTTCAATGTTGATCATATCGTCATTGAATCGAGGTTGATTCATTGTCGGGATTGATTGAAAATTCAATGTTCTTTCAATGTTGATCATAGCGAGCACTTTCAATGTTATTTTCTATGTCTGACATCAATGTTGATCTCAATCTTCAGCGTGACAATATCTCAATGTTGATTCAATGACTTTTTGCTATCTGGGATGCCTCTTTGGCAGCGTTCCTTCTTTTGTGTAGAGGCATTTGCATATCGCAGCCTAATCAGCTGCTTTGTCTGTTCCATTGTCCCTGTAAATAATGGAATATATGATGTACATTTGACGTAGACCTAGGCCTATTTAGATTTATTTTATGTCGGCTATGAATACAGGCTTTTAAGAGTTTGCTACAAGTCAAGTGATCGAGGGATAAAGTGATTGTATCACTTGGTTGTATCTTTTGACACCATATTCTGCGATTTTGTTTGATGCAGTGAAATCGGTGTGAGAAAAACAAATGTTTGAATGCTGTAAAATAATCTAAAATAATTGACAGTGTAGGAAGACGGAACTTTATTTATATGTGGTTTCCTGCGGCATCTATTTGGCACGTGCACTTCCTGCTTCGGCTATCGGGAGCTTGCACCGATGCAGGCTTGGTATTTAAGGGGTTGACAGCCCACTCGCACTCCAAGCGCACTCCGCGCTAATTGGTTTGGGACTGCCCTTAACATGGCAAAGCTCGGCGTGAACGCGCAAACGGAGGGGGAGTGGATAGGGCGAGGGCTTAGGGGGTGGTTTGAGATTGGGCCTTAGTTAACGTTAATCTAAAATGGCCGCTGGATTGAGGGAAATGTGAATTGTTTGTTTGTTTGACTCTGCTGAATTTGAGACTCACATTGGGAGCTCGCTCGTGTCAGGCTTTCTAAGGCCATCACGAATCTTAGGCAAATTTTACATAGGCAACAGTGAAGGCGAAGCCAAGATAATGCTTTATATATTTTCCATTTGTCTGGAAAGTGGGAGACTGAGAACGATGCCACCCACGAGGTAATCGCGGTACCATAGACAATAACGTTAGCTCGAAACAAAGATGGAGGCAGCTTTGTTTGCCACATTAGTAGTATCGGTGTGTATTGTTGGAGTTCACGAGTCAAAAACAGGCGTTCCTGTTAAAACTGCGAGTAGTAACGCGTGATTCACGGGCTTTATACATTTAATCTGTGCACTGCAGTGGCTAATGCCTAAACTAGCTTCATGTTTCCCACACTGATGATTGACTGCCATTGACCGCATCTGTCCTGGGCAGATGCCGGCAGAGAATCAAAAAAAAAAAGTATAGAATAGTGGCGTGTCACTAATTACTTATCGGCTGTAATGACTTGTTGAATTGCTGTTTTAGTCGCTTCTTCCCCTCTGCCTACTTTCCCATAGGGTCCTTATGTGTTTATAACCTTAATATTTTTTTGTTTATTGGGCAGACTGTATTGCAGTGTGGAGTTTCTGGGGGAGGACACTGTCGGTTGTCCCAGTATCCTGGCTCTCCAAAAAGGATGGGGTAAGAACATGTTTGTGTGAACAATGTTTCTGATTGGTGTGCTACTTTTCAATTGTACAGGGAAGCGGGTACTAACATGGTTTCACTCACAGTTGCAGATGTGTTCCTGGCCAATGAACAAAGTCAGCCAACGGATAAAGAGCTGTGTGGAACCTAACCCTGGCTGGGCGCTCCACAGAGTCCGGGTTTTCCCAAAGTCCACAACTGGTACTGTTTGCATTTTAAGCTGTTAAAAAATACTGATGGGGGGGAAAAAATATCATGACTCATTATTCTGAGGAAAAAGGATGGCTGAAATGTATTGATTATGGTACTTTATGCACACAGATCATTACGAAGGTGCCAGGCTCATGGCAAAAGTCTTTGAGCAGCAGTCGTCAATGGACGAGTGCCAAGACGTTCGAAAGAGACGGCGCAACACGCGCTATCACTCCAGTGACGAAGGTAATATACTAAAGTGCATTCAACAGTCCCAAAAGAGTAGTACTTTTGAAATCGAGTAATCGGAGCTAATATACTGATATTCCACTAGATATTCCAAGCCCAGGACAGCCATTGGTCCCAACAATGCAGGCCAAAGACAGTATGCCAGGTGCCGGAGTTGAAAGGCCTCTGCCGGCTGTCCAGTACATTCCACGTGTGCTGTACAATCCAGGTATGCATGTTTGTGTTGAAATGAAATGTCTATGCCTACTGCACACTGATAGTTGGACTATTTTTTATTTATTTTGAATACCATTTTACTCATCTGGCAGATTTTCCAAGCTTGTCCCATGTGAGCGAGCGGGGCCCAGACCCCAGGTATAGCACCCCAGCCAGATCATATAGCACCCCAGCCAGACCAGGTAAGAGTGGCATGTACTGCTGTGGTGTCTACCTGTCATGTCTTTATTTAGTTTCCCTCCAAATGCCAGAAGCCAAAGCCAACACCATAAAGTTTCCTGCTAATCCCTTTAGGTTTTCAGTTACATTACATTACATTACAGTCATTTAGCAGACGCTTTTATCCAAAGCGACTAACAATAATTGCATTTAACGTAGGAAGAGCCAATGTACTACTATTTGCTAGAACTCACAAGTGCATCTTCTTTCTAAAACAAACAAGTGACTAAGAGCATAATCTAGTGCTGAAGGCAAAGTGCAAGAATCACAATCTAAAGTACAGTGCAATATTATATAATAAGTGCTTAGGTGGGAGGATTGTTGTAGTACTTCTTGAAGAGATGAGTTTTGAGCCTGCGACGAAAGATGGGCAGCGACTCTGCTGTCCTGACATCAGTGGGCAGCTCATTCCACCACTGCGGGGCCAGGACAGAGAAGAGCCGTGACCGTGTCGATCGACCGCAGGAGCCTCGGAGTGACGGGGCAACCAGTCGCCCTGAGGTAGCAGAGCGTAGTGGTCGGGAGGGGATGTAGGGTTTGACCATGGCCTGGAGGTAGGAGGGGGCTGTTCCTTTCATTGCCCTGTAGGTTAGCGCCAGAGTTTTAAACTGGATGCGAGCCGCTACAGGGAGCCAGTGTAGGGAACGGAGGAGGGAAGTTGTGTGGGAGAATTAGGGGTGGTTGAACACCAGGCGAGCAGCAGCGGACAGCCCTTCCCCGGGAGGAACAGCAGCTCAGTCTTGTCCAGATTGAGCTTGAGGTGATGTGTCGTCATCCACTCCGAGATGTCAGCCAAGCACCCAGCTATGCGTGTCTCCACTTTTGTATCAGAAGGGGGAAATGACAGAACCAGTTGGGTGTCATCGGCATAGCAGTGATAGGAGAAGCCATGCGAGCGAATGACAGAGCCCAGAGATGTAGTGTAGAGGGAAAACAGGAGAGGACCCAGGACAGACCCTTGTGGAACCCCCGTAGTCAGACTACGCGGTTCCGACGTCGACCCTCTCCATGTGACCTGGTAGGAGCGGCCCGTCAGGTAGGATGCAAAAAGGGAGTGTGCAGAGCCATCGATGCCTTTCTCTTCGAGGGTGGAGAGGAGGATCTGGTGGTCTACCGTATCAAATGCTGCTGACAGGTCTAGGAGTATCAGGACAGAGGAGAGAGAGTTCGCTCTTGCGGCATGGAGTGACTCTGTTACTGCAAGGAGGGCGGTCTCTGTCGAGTGGCCAGCCTTGAACCCGGATTGGTCGGGATCTAGGAGGTCGTTCTGGTGGAGGTACGAAGACAGTTGGTTAAAGATAGCACGTTCAAGTGTTTTGGATAGAAAGGATAGAAGGGAAACCGGTCTGTAGTTTTTGACATCAGAGGGGTCGAGAGATGGTTTCTTTAGGAGGGGGGTGACTCTGGCAGTCTTGAAAGCAGAGGGAAAACATCCTGAAACAAGAGATGCATTGATGAGGTGGGTTAGGAAGGGAAGGAGTTCGGGTGCAACAGACTGAAGGAGAGTCGAGGGAACAGGGTCTAGGGAGCACGTGGTGGGGCGGTTAGATGTTACAAGGTTGAGGGCCTCGTTGGGGGAGAGGGGAGAAAAGTGGGATAAGGTGGGGCGTGGAGAGGAGGGGGGGAGCAGGGAGTGGAGAGAGGGTGGGGATGGGGGGTTGAGTTTCGTGCATGGAGCGTTGACCGGGGGAGGGGGGAAAGAGGATCTGATATCGTTAACTTTCTTGTCAAAGAAGTTGGCGAAATCATCAGGGAGAAGGGAGGAGTTGGGAGTAGGAGGTGGGGGCAGTTAGCTCTGTGATTGGCTTTTTTAGATTGAATACCATTTTACGCATCTTGCAGATTTTCCGAGCTCATCCCCTGTGAGCGAAAACCAAATGAGCCAAGGCCTCATGTATAGCACCCCAGCCAGACCAGGTAAGAGTGGCATGTACTGCTGTGGTGTTGTGACGTCTACCTGTAAATGTCTTAATTTATTTTCCTTCAAATGCCAGAAGCCAAAGCATGCTGCCAACACCATAAAGTTTCCTGCTAATCCCTTTCCTTTATCCCTTTTGTTTTTCAGTTAGGTCTGTGATGCCGTCGCCCAAGAAAACGGCTCCAGCACCATTGACTCCATGTACCCCTCTACCCAAACGATGCTGCTCTGCAGATGCTGGTATGGAACTACTTCATGTTGCATGCAGGGATATATTTTGAGTTTCATTTAGTTTTATGTCAATGTACTTATAGCCACATCTGTGTTTATCTAGATTTCCAGAGGTCTGTACATCAGCAGTTCTCAGACTTGCAGGAGCAACTCCGTGAGCTTGCACAGAGTGTGAGGGAACTGGCCCAGAGCATGCGGCCTGGTGAGTCTGGAGCCCAGGGAGAAGTGCTGGATGTACTGGACCCTGCCCAAACGGAGGAGGAGCTGCAGGTCTTTGAGGCCAGGTTGAAGGACCGGGAACATCAGAGGAAGATGGTGAGTGTCTGCAGGGCAGAACTTTGTCTTATTTTTGCAGGGAAGGGTACAGTAAATGACTGTCTTTGTTTTGCAGACACAATACCTAGGTGCCATTGGTGGCAGAGACTTGGCGGACACAGTCCGGCGGGTGCTGTCAGCTGTAGCCACACATGCGGTGTGGAGCGCCTACAGTGTGCACGGGAAGAAGGGGAAGAAGCCACTTAAGAGTATGACACTCTTCAATGTTCTAACACGTAAGAAATGGTTCATATTTTTATATTTTTTAATACATCGTCTTTGTTCCATGACCGATGTGAATTGAAACCATTACCTTTCTTGATAACTTAAAGGTGCAGTTATGATCTCCATGCCGAAGGCTACGATGGCGGAGGTGGCCGCCCAGCTGCAGGAGACATTAAAACATGCCCCTGCTAAATGCAGAAGGGTAAGTGATGTCTTTTTTTGGGGGTTTCTCCTACCCAGTGACACTGCATGGTTCCAAAGATTGTGTACCACTTTTTTGTGCATGTATGTGCGTTGTGTATTTACGGCCATTTCATTATGTCTTTAGGTATCTGCAGAAGTCCGCCTGAGCACAGCCCATCCAAGAACAGTCCATCTGAGCACTCCCCAGCATTCTGATGAGGAAGACTTCCCTTCCTAGCTGCCCCCCAGCCCATCTGACGCCCACCCGTAGCCCATTTGAGCACAGCCCCCCCCCCCAGCCTATCTGAGCACAGCCTGTCATTTTTTTTGTAAATAGCTATTTTTTGTAAATAACTGTTTTTTTGTTGTTTTTTTTAAATCCTTTTTGTTTTTAAAACTTGTTTATCATGTTGCAGGCCAGACATTGTGTGTACTTTTTTAATAAAATAAATTGTTCTTAACTGTTAATGGTGTTGTCATAACTTTTGTACCATAATTTTGCTTGCTGCATTGACTATAGCATTAATAGGCTCTTTGCACAAGCTCCACTACTTCCTGACACTCTACAGGCGTATTTCTTTCCTGTCCTATACTAGTGGATGGAAGTGATTGATCAGGTGTGCTGCACACCGGATTCATCGCAATTGCTATCCAATAGTATAGGACGGTAAAGAAATATGCCTGTAGAGTTTCAGGAAGTAGTGGAGCTTGTGCAAGGAGCTGATTTGTTTTGTAATGCAAATTATGAATGTAGCCAACGGAAGTGTAGACCACGTTGCAGCAACGTAACAAAGTAATATATAAACGTGTCTGAAATTCTTTTATTAGGAGTTACCACTTGAGATAAACTATCTCGTTTTCAAGGGGGTCCTTATACATACATATACAGACTCAGAGTACATACATAGTATACATATATACATAAAACAAACACACAAACCCCAACACACACACACACACACACACACACAAGTGCAATGAGAGCTAAGCATAATGTCTTGTATACAATACATATGTGAAATCACAGGATATACCCATGGAAGGATCATGTCAGTGATACTGAAACTTTACAGAAGCTATACATAATGAGACATTTTACCACAAATCTGAGATCAGAAGCACATACAGCTGTTTGCATAGTATGATGATAGTGCCACTTTGAACCGGTAAAAGGATATTAGAGATCTTATGTTGGCAGGCAAATTATTCCAATCGGATGGAGCTTTAATCATAAAGGCTTTTTTAGCTATAGATTTTGACGCTGGAGGGACACAGAAGTAAAATTGCATTGAGTGTCGTAGATGATATGTGAAAGAGAATGGGATCATCAACTGCTTTAAATAAATGGGGTAATTGAGGTGGATACATTTAAATATGCAATGCAACCAATGTTGATGCCTCCTAGATGTGGCGGAAGGCCAATTCAAAGAGTCATACATTGAGCAATGATGGGTAGTGAAAGCACATCCAAGTACAAACCTGCATACTCGGTTATAAATGGTGTTAAGAGGAAGCAGGATGGTTTTGGAGGCAGACTGGTACACAACATCTGCATAATGAATTATGGGTAAAATTAGCTGTGTTGCTAGTTTCTTCCTGACAAGGAAAGAAAAACAGTTTCTAGATCTATACAATGTTGAGAGAGAAAAATTGACTTTCTTGACTATATGATTGATATGGGATTTAAATGTAAGATTTGAATCAAGAGACACTCCTAAGTATTTTATATGTTCAACTCTAAGCAGAGAAGTGCCATCAAGACAGGTAATATTAAATGATGAGGCTTTGTTCTTGATGCTTTGGCGTGTTCCAAAGATCATTGTATGAGATTTTCTTTTGTTAAGTATTAATTTGTTATTGATAAGCCAGGTCTGTAATGTATTAAAATCGGACTGTAATGTATGTTCAATTTGAGCTATGTTAGTTTGAGAAGTATAAATGACTGTGTCGTCCGCGTAGAGATGAGCACAGCAATCAGAAAAGATTAAAGGAATTTCATTAATAAAAATGGAAAACAGAAGAGGACCAAGAATTGAGCCTTGTGGCACACCTCTTTGTTGAATCAAAGTATCAGACTTAGTTCCCTGTATAACAACACATTGTTTGCGAGTATGTAAGTAAGAATTGAACAAAAGCAATGCCTTGCGTGACAATCCAATAGAATACAGTTTATCTAGTAGAAGATAGGGGTCAACTAAATCAAATGCTTTCGATAGGTCGATGAAAATTGCACCTGTCAGTTTGTTCTTGTTTGTTGCAGAATAAATATCATTAGTGAGCTTTAAAAGAGCTGTGGTCGTGGAGTGGTTTGGACGGAAGCCGGATTGAGAGGGAGCTAGAATATTATGTTCAGTAAGATATGATGATAGTTGATTATAGATCAGTTTTTCGAATACTTTTGCAGTAGCACATATAATTGATATGGGTCTGTAATTGTTGAGCTCAAGTACATCACCACTTTTGTGTAAAGGTGTTATGCGTGAACATTTCCACATCGACGGTAATTCGCAAGTGGATAGAGACATATTAAATAGATCACAAAGTGGGTAGCTAAGAATGTGTGATGATAACTTAAGAAATCGTGCTTCAATACCATCCAGCCCTGGACCACTGCTAGATTTTAAATCACCAATAGCATTGAAGACCTCGACAGGTGTTATTTTTTTGAAGGAAAAATTACTACTCCTGACCAATGCGCTGCTGATATCACCACCAGGAGAAGGAGAGGGATCAGACAAAAGGACGGAACCGACAGAGGAGAAATGCTGGTTAAAAGCCTGAGCGACTGAAAGTGGATCCTTTAATATTGTGTTGTTGACCTTAATCTGCCTTGTTATGTTTGAGTCAGTTGGATTGGTTAAAGTTTTAATTTTACTCCAGAATTGTTTAGGATTTTTAAAGTCATTCGCAAGAGAATCTCTATAATAATTGCATTTGGCATTTCTGGTCATTGTTTTGGTTGAATTTCTCAAGTGTCTGTAATGTTCCCAATCTGCCGGGTCCCTAGTCCTTCTGAAAGTGGACCATGCATTGTCTCTCTCCCTGAAAGAGCTAATGAGATCAGATGTAATCCAGGGAAGATGTCTCCCTTTAACTATTGTGGTTCTCAGGGGTGCATGTTTATCTATGACCTTGGTAAACTCTGAGTATAGAAAATCCCAGCAGTTATGAGTATCTGAGATTAATTGATACCTGTCCCAATTGATTGCTGTTAAGTCGTTGATAAAATTATCTGTGTTAAATTTCTTATATTGCCTGATTTTAATGACTTTAGGTGGAAGTTTGAGCAATTTGATTTTCCAAATACAGTATACAATTGAATGATCACTAAAGCAGTCGGACATGACGCCTGATTTAAGGAATCTGGCTGGATGTGAGACAAGAATCCAATCGAGCAGAGATTGAAATGTAGATGTGACACGGGTTGGTTCTTTGATTAACTGAGTGAGGTTCAGATTATTAATAGTGTTGATTTCCTTAGCCGATTTAGCAGACCAGTTTTTATTAAAGTCACCTAATAAAATAAGTTCATTTTTAAAATTAAAAGAGTTAATCGTAGAGACCATACATTTGAAAGAGTCAACAGATGCAGAGGGAGGTCTGTAGATATTGCCAATTATTAAGTACTTATTTTCATGTAAAGTTATCTTAATAAAGATACCCTCAAAGTGTAAAGGTGCGACAGCAGGAATAATTAGCTCAGATGCTAGATCACATGAAACATATGTAGCCATTCCACCGCCCCTAGTGCCTCTATCGGCTCTATATAGTATATAATTAGCAAGATTAATTTCATTGTCAGATATACGGTTGGTGAGCCAGGATTCAGACAGAGTGATGACTTTGGGCTTGTGCTGATCGACCCATGCTCTAAGGAAATCAATTTTTGGCAGAAGACTTCTGATATTCAGGTGAATTATTTTAAGACCTTTGAGATTATCCATATGACAGTGTGATGTATATGAGAAGACTATCAATGATCAACCATGAGATAACATTGCATATCCAGAGAAGAAAGTTGCAAGACATGTCAGATATAATAATTTGCACATAAACATGTAGACAAACAAACAACATACACACTACACACAAACACACAATCCCATAGACACAAACAAAAAACATAATAGGCACCAAGACTGGCCCCTGTACCCTTGAACCCATAGGCCCTGGGACTTGGGGAGTAGGTCAGATCAGAGCTTTGGTCTGCTATAATGAGACTAAGATATATAGCTCTAAAAATATATATATATATAAGAATAAAAATAAAACATCAATGTAGATACATAAATTATAATAGAGAAACAAGCCGGAAGCTAAAAGAAATGCCATAAAATGCTGTAACATTTATTATTATTTGTCACATTCCTCGTGGGGTTAATTATGATGAGAGATAGACCATAAGATAAAGAACAAACACAAAGACACCCCAAAAAGGAGAGACAACGGCAGAAGAAAAAAGTAGAAATAAAAAAGCAAAAATTCTTTGCATTCCGTCATAGCCCTGGAATTGCGACACTTCACGGCACAAAGCTTACCGCTTTACGGCAGAAACGAGCAGTTTACGGCACACACATGGAGAAGTAAACATGGCAGTAGTTACTAGTTAGTGTTGGCTAACGAAAAAGCGGTTGTTTTAACCAAATAATATGCAAAAGAACAACAACTAACTCGGAGATAGTGCCGGTAGAGTCAATGTGTGGAAGTGTCAAACAACTTAGTAAGGAAAAAGCACATACTAAGGTGAAAAGGTGAAAGCTTACGGAGTTGAGTTCATGGAGGAGTTGCTGGATACGAGTGACATGAAGACGGCTTCGGCAGCTTTGAAGTCAGTGAAACAGTGGTCTTTACCATCGATTAACACATGTAATGAGCTGGGATGGCGGAGAGAGTATTTATACTTAAGGTCCCGAAGTTTTCGTTTGACTGGGTCAAAAGCGCGACGTCTCTTGGTCAGCTCAGGACTGTAATCTGGGTATATGAAGATCCTGTTGCCATTGAAGAGAAGCTCTTTCTTCTCTCGAGCAAGACGGAGAATCTTCACCTTGTCCTGGAAATGTTGAAGTTTGATCAGGATAGGCCTGGGTCTGGAAGAGTCGTCCCTTCTGAAGGTGGGAGTGCGATGAGCCTTCTCAATAGACAGTGGAGTATGGAAATTCTCAGGCCCAAGGAGCTGTGGGATAAACTTGGCCATGAACCCCACCACATCGCGACCCTCAGTGGATTCAGGAACTCGGATCACTCGAAGATTATAAGACCTACTTCGGTTCTCCAGGTCATCTACTTTCTCCAAGAGGTAGGAGTTATCCTTCTCAAGTTGATGCACTTTTGTGGTAAGGTCACTCAGGTTATTTTCGTTGGCTCCAACACGCTCTTCAAGGTGACCTATATGCTCACCCAGAGTTGTCATAGAGATTTGCATACTATCAAACTTGGTGAGAATAGATTCTGTTTTGGAATCAAAGTGAGCAAACATGTCCATTTTGAGCTGCTGAAGGGCAACAGCCAGCAGTTCCTTCATCTGTGTTTGCTCCATTGTGTGTGAGGGTGGCAAACAATAGCAGTGCTGTCCTCCGTTTATGGACAATTGAGTAGTTTTAAACGGGTCTATTAGAGGTGCAGTCCAGACTCAATAGTGGAAAGTTAAATGTCCTTTGAAAAGCTATAAAATTAAGAAAAAAGCATAATAGTAGCAGACCTAACTCAAGTCAGCCTACTCACTCGGCGGCCATCTTGGAGAGTAAGTTGTATATAAACGTGTATACAACGTTGTAGCCATATACATCGAAATCATCACGGAAATCACAACGTTGTGTACACATTGCATGCACGTTTAACTTGACGTTGAGTGGACCATACAAAAGTCTAAATCGCACATTTCTGCAACATTGCTGCAACCTGATTGTGTTAGTAGGGAAACCGTTATCTGCACCAATTTGGTCCGAAATAATCCGATACTAGTTGAAAACAAATCATCTGTAGAACACATTCACTTTCCGCGTGGAACACAGACATTATTGTTCTGCGACGCAACAGTGTATCGCATTCCACTGCTTTATAGCGTTATAATGGGCTGTTTCAGATGGTTTCAGATCGCTACACAACAAAAGTGTCCAGTGAACGTGAACGGACCAGAGTGGGCTACATCTAGCCTACATACATATGGAGGTTGATGAGTCGGCCCATTTTCCAAAAAAGGCGAATTTCCTACGTGGTGTCTATACATGATGAAATATAGACACTTTCAATAGTAGCATAAGATATGCAATAGCTTGATTATGTAGCCTATGTGTAACACCTCGTATTTCTACTGACCACGCAGACCATGGAATAGAACGAATAATAATAATAATAATAATAACTAGAAAGTACATTTCCTGGAGAAAATGTGAGGTGGGCTAGCTGCTGCAGTTGTATGTAACAGCTACTGCTAGAACAACTACGGACCAGGCAATCTCCATGCACCCACCGGCGAAGACCGTGCGTCTTGTGAATGAATTTCAAGTCTCAACAAAGTGTTCTGTTTTTCCCATTTACTGTTAATCTTAACTTTGTAGTTCGTTCTCATAGATCAGTCTGTTAGAACTACAAATCCCTCCCTGTGTGACATCACTTCCCTGTCTTCCCCCTGAAACTGTCACTTCCTCTTCTGCTGTATACACCAACGAACCCTCCTCAACGTTCGGCACTCTTGCCTGGAATCACTTCCGGTGCGAGGGTCCGACTCTGCAGAATCGTATTAAGAATAAAACTACTGTCTTTATTTAAAACCAGCTTGATCGACCACTCAGCGTGTTCTTTGACAATCTAACTAAAATAAGGATAAAAATCCTTTACAATATGGCGACGAGGAAAAAGAGAATTGAGTCACTTTAGGGACATCTGCCGGTTTTTCAGCGAGCTCAGGAGGAGGAACGTGGGCCCACGTCAACTTTATAGTTGCGGAACGACTCCGGGGCACCGTCGTAGCATGGGGGTGTACTTTCCCGGAGCCTGCTGTTCCAAGGCTCGCTGAGAACCTGGTACGTTGATCGAATCTCATAGTGGTCCTGCATTTTTGCTCAGCTGTATAGACTTAAGACTGTAGTTTTCTTCGAACCGGTTTCCATCTCACGCGTGTGTCCTTATAGAGTAGCTGTGCTGGTCTGTAAGGGCATGTTACACTGGTTGTTTTGCTATGTATGTGATATACTGGCTGTTGGCCGCGTGCTCGCTTTAAGAACGTCTTGTAAATGTACCAGGTTTTGGATTTCTTGTTAGCGAAGCATTTGCGTCCGTACCTCGAAGAAGCCTTGTTTAGTTTTGTTTTGCGTTCAGTTTTGTGGGGTTGCACGAATCGAAGAACCTTGTTATTTTAGGGTTAATCAGGGTTATGGTGATGCATGACTCGGAGGCCTTGTGTTTTAAGGTATAGTTTTGATATCAGGGCTGTGATGTTGCGCGGCTCGAAGGAACCCTGTTATAAATAGGGTTGGATTTTGTTTTACTTGTGTTATGACGGGCATAACGCTGTAAAGGGCTTGTTATATTTCGAGGTTGGTTAGGATATCAGTGTTATGATTTACATGACACGAAGAGGCTTTGGTTTCGTTTTGTTTGAGTTCTGTTTGTCTGTGTTGTTAGTCTTGTATTGGGATTTATGGTCCTGTTTTCTGTTTTGTTTGATGTTACATCCATGTTTCTGCTGGCTACAGTTCTCATTTTGTGCTGGCTATGTTCTGTGGTGGTGACTTCTTTGGTTTTATGTTGGTTTTGGTTTGTGTATGTTTCTGTGATTCATTTTCATGCTGGTTGCATTCTAGCTGAGCATACTGTTCTTGTTCTGCTCCAAACTAGCTATTTTTTCTGTTAGCTTTGGTTTTTGTGCTATTGGTTCAATGCTAAGCTTCCCTGTGCTAGCTAGTTCATCCACATGGTTGGTTCCACATGTTGATTAGCCCACGTGCTTAGCTAACTTTGTGCGCACGTGGTTGACTTCCTGTTTTGCTGCTTGTGAAAAAAAAAAAAAAAGAGAGAGAGGTCCTGTTTTTCCTCAACCATTTTGAGGATCCACCATTTTGGTTTCTGAAGTCTGCCATTTTGGGAAAAAAAAAAAAAAGTAACAGAAAAAGAAAAAAAACCCTCTCAACACAGCAGTTATTGTTTTTTTACTGTACTTTTGACATTTGTTTGTATTTGTAAAATGGGAACTACTGCTAGTACACCAAAACGGGAACCTTTACTGGGCGCTGCCAAGATAGTGGCATTAAAGTATGATCCGAGTGTGTGTGAGCAAATTACTTTATGGGCAAAAAATAGTGATTTTCCTGTCTCTGGTACACTGTCTGTTAAGTTGCTAGGGAAAGTTAAGAGACAGCTTAAGGAGTTTCAATTAACTAAGCTAGGTAGGAAGTCAGAGAATGCCATTAACTGGTCTCACTTTCTTGCCTGGGAGACGACTGCAAATGACTCAATTGATAGAGCTGAAACTGCCCGCTTCAAAAGGGAGGCTAGAAAGAACTCTGTCACTGCTAAAGCTAATTTGGCTATTACTTTTCCTAAGACGTCCCTTTCTTCTGTGGCATCCCCTCCATTTACTGGCTCTATAAACCCTGATGACACCTCAGTCAAAGTCGCACCTCCTTTACTAAATCCCCCTGATCATACTCCTGCCCCTGCTCTTGAGACATTAGAGGACCAGCCACATTATAGTCTTAGATCTACTGGTCCAGTTAACCAACAACAGCTCTCTTCTGCATTAGGTAATCTGCAATTGCCAATGATTAGATGCATTAATCCTGTACCTCAACCACCTCCGGGCCAACCAGGTCACGCCGCATGGAGCCCTTTTTCTGATGTCTACAGACCTTTCCGTTGTGATGAGCTTCGGGAGCTTGCTTCCTCATTACCTGATCCAGCTAAAGACATTGACAGTTTTGAGAGAGATGTGAATGCTGCGTGTTCTTTGACAATCTAACTAAAATAAGGATAAAAATCCTTTACAGTCTCTAGCCCAATCAGGGGATGAGTTGTAGGGTCTGTGGTGTGGACAGTGGCATGGTGGTGAGACTCCGCCCCCTCAGGTCAGAGCTGGTCGAGGACAGTGTACCCCTCTCCGGGCCACCTACCCGCCCGCACCGGTGAAGACCATGTGTCTCTAGCCCACTCAGGGGCTGAGTTGTGGGGCCGTGGCGTGGATAGTGGCGTGGGGGTGAGACTCTGCCCCCTCAGGTCAGAGCCAGTCAGGGACAGTGTAGCCCTCTCCGGGCCACTTACCTGACTCAACCGGTGAAGACCGTGTGTCTCTAGCCCACTCAGGGGCTGAGTTGTGGGGCCCGTGGCGTGGATAGTGGCGTGCTGGTTAGGCCCCGCCCCCTTGGGTCACAGCTAGTCGGGGACAGTACAGTGACCTCTGGGCAATTTCAATGCATCCACCAATGAAGACTGTGTCTCTAGCCCACTCAGGGGTTGAGTTGTGGGGCCCGTGGCATGGATAGTGGCGTGGTGATGAGACTCCACCCCCTCAGGTCAGAGCCAGTCAGGGACAGTGTACCCCTCTCCGGGCCACCTACCTGACTCCACCATGAAGACCTCCGGGCAGTCTCCTTGCACCCACTGGTGAAGACTGTGTGTCTCTAGCTCAATCAGGGGCTGAGTTGTGGGGTCTGTGGCGTGGTGGCGAGACCACCACGCCACCATGAAGAGAAAGAAAGAAAGAAAGAAAGAAGGATGGAAGGAAGGAAGGATGGAAGGATGGAAGGATGGAAGGAAGGATGGAAGGAAGGAAGGAAGGAAGGAAGGAGGGAAGGAAGGATGGATGGATGGATGAAAGAAAGAAAGCAGGATGGATGGAAGAAAGAAAGATCGATGGATGGAAGAAAGAAAGAAAGAAAGAAAGAAAGAAGGATGGATGGATGAAAGAAAGAGAAAGAAGGAAGGAAGGAAGGAAAGAAGGAAGGATGGAAGGATGGAAGGATGGATGGAAGGATGGATGGAAGGAAGGAAAGAAAGGAAAGAAAGGAAAGAAAGGAAAGAAAGGAAAGATGGAAGGATGGGTGGATAGATGGAAGGAAAGGAAGGAAGGAAGGAAGGAAGGAAGGAAGGAAGGATGGATGGATGGAAGGAAGGATGGAAGGAAGGAAGGAAGGAAAGATGGATGGAAGGAAGGAAAGAAGGGAAAGGAAGAAAAGAAGGAAGGAAGGATGGAAGGATGGAAGGAAGGATGGATGGAAGGAAGGAAGGGAAGAAAGGAAGGATGGATGGAAGGAAGGAAGGAAGGAAGGAAGGAAGGAAAGAAGGAAGGAAGGAAGGATGGAAGGAAGGAAGGAAGGAAGGAAAGGAAGGAAGGAAGGAAGGAAGGAATGAATATGAATTCTACCACAATAGTCATAAAAGGGTGCCTCTACAGAGAGCCTGCACGTGTCCCCAAATTCAAATCCCAACTGACACTGAGCATCCTCTCATTCACTTCAATGGAAAGGCATGTCCGATTCAGACAGCTCTCTCTCAAAAAGTATAAATGTCACAGCCTAGATATTGACACCGTAGGAATCCTGAGAAAATGCTGAACATTTTAGGATATGATATGTCCGTGTAGCTTAAAAACTGTAGGCATGGCGACGAGTTAGAAAAAGGGTAAAAATGCAAAATTAGCAGCTCAAAAGGTAGAGTGTGGGCCCATACGTTTCAATGGAGAGCGCAGTTGCCGAACAAATCGTCATACAGCGAAAACTATAAGTCACACGGCTTAGATACTTACATTGTACGAATCAGCACAGTTACGGGAACGTTTCGATATATAATATGTGTATGAGCTGTTTAAACTGTAGGCAAAGCGACAAGTTAGAAAAAGAGAAAAAATGCAAAATTAGCTGCTCAAAAGCTAGTGTGCGTTGCCCTACGTTTTAATGAGGAGAGCAGTTGCCGAACAAATCGTCATACAGCGAAAACTATAAGTCACACTGCTTAGATACTTACATTGTACGAATCAGCACAGTTGTGTGAATGTTTTGATGTATAATATGTGTGTGAGCTTTCAAAACTGTAGGAGTGCCAGCAGTTTACAAAATGTGTGAATATTTTCAAAGCAACTGCTGCCACCACTCTAAAAACATAAAGTTTCTGAACATTCCAAAAGCAGTTTCAAGCAGTTTCAATGGGACAAAAAATAGTTTTAAAAGTTAAATTTCTAAAAAACTAAAAAATATCAAAAATCTGAATGGATCAGTTCAAGA
The DNA here is from genome assembly GCF_949987555.1 of Borostomias antarcticus. Lineage (NCBI taxonomy): Eukaryota > Metazoa > Chordata > Actinopteri > Stomiiformes > Stomiidae > Borostomias > Borostomias antarcticus. The sequence continues at coordinate 18,991,073 of NC_140253.1, forward strand.
GCTAAACATTATGAACATTTTAAAGTTTGAATGAAGTTTCTAGGACAAAGTATGAAGAACTAGTTAAGGTTCAAAAAAGTGGGGAGAATAATAATAAAGAAAGATAGAAAGAAAGAAAGAAAGAAAGAAAGAAAGAAAGAAAGAAAGAAAGATGGATGGATGGATGAAAGAGAAAGAAGGAAGGAAGGAAAGAAGGAAGGATGGAAGGAAGGATGGATGGAAGGAAGGAAGGAAGGAAGGAAGGAAGGAAGGAAGGAAGGAAGGAAGGAAGGAAAGAAAGATGGAAGGATGGGTGGATGGATGGAAGGAAAGGAAGGAAGGAAGGAAGGAAGGAAGGATGGATGGATGGATGGATGGAAGGAAGGAAGGATGGAAGGAAGGAAGGAAGGAAAGAAGGAAGGAAGGAAAGATGGATGGAAGGAAGGAAAGAAGGGAAAGGAAGAAAAGAAGGAAGGAAGGATGGAAGGATGGAAGGAAGGATGGATGGAAGGAAGGAAGGAAGGAAGGGAAGAAAGGAAGGATGGATGGAAGGAAGGAAGGAAAGAAGGAAGGAAGGAAGGATGGATGGAAGGAAGGAAGGAAAGGAAGGAAGGAAGGAATGAATATGAATTCTACCACAATAGTCATAAAAGGGTGCCTCTACAGAGAGCCTGCACGTGTCCCCAAATTCAAATCCCAACTGACACTGTGAGCATCCTCTCATTCACTTCAATGGAAAGGCATGTCCGATTCAGACAGCTCTCTCTCAAAAAGTATAAATGTCACAGCCTAGATATTGACACCATAGGAATCCTGAGAAAATGCTGAACATTTTAGGATATGATATGTCCATGTAGCTTAAAAACTGTAGGCATGGCGACGAGTTAGAAAAAGGGTAAAAATGCAAAATTAGCAGCTCAAAAGGTAGAGTGTGGGCCCATACGTTTCAATGGAGAGCGCAGTTGCCGAACAAATCGTCATACAGCGAAAACTATAAGTCACACGGCTTAGATACTTACATTGTACGAATCAGCACAGTTATGGGAACGTTTTGATATATAATATGTGTATGAGCTGTTTAAACTGTAGGCATAGCGACAAGTTAGAAAAAGAGAAAAAATGCAAAATTAGCAGCTCAAAAGCTAGTGTGCGTTGCCCTACGTTTTAATGAGGAGAGCAGTTGCCGAACAAATCGTCATACAGCGAAAACTATAAGTCACACTGCTTAGATACTTACATTGTACGAATCAGCACAGTTGTGTGAATGTTTTGATGTATAATATGTGTGTGAGCTTTCAAAACTGTAGGAGTGCCAGCAGTTCAAAAAATAGTTTGAAAAGTTAAATTTCTAAAAAACTATAAAAAATATCAAAAATCTGAATGGATCAGTTCAAGAGCTAAACATTATGAACATTTTAAAGTTTGAATGAAGTTTCTAGGACAAAGTATGAAGAACTAGTTAAGGTTCAAAAAAGTGGGGAGAATAATAAGAAAGAAAGATAGAAAGAAAGAAAGAAAGAAAGAAAGAAAGAAAGAAAGAAAGAAAGAAAGAAAGAAAGAAAGAAATAGTGGGAATATCACAAGTTGGGCTAGCTTCTGCAAGCTAGCCCACCTAATTAATAGACGCAGACACGTTCTCTCTTGGTTCACGGAGGCACAATAAACAGACATCAGATTCAGTGGGTGGTTGGCTGTACCCTCTGCTCCAGCCCATAGCTCTCTGTTCTATAGCAAAAGGGCGCGACGTGATATATTTCATTTCATTACAATACATAACACATTAACAGACTAATACAAGAATAATGGCGTTACCTGGAGGCACAATAAACAGACATCAGTGGGTGGTTGGCTGTACCCTCTGCTCCAGCACTAACAACATAGGGAAATTTTAGCTATCATATTTCAAACACATCAAATGAATATATACAAGGGCGGGATGTAGCTAGCAACGCCACAGCAAGACAGTAGCCAGCAAGCTAGCTAGTAGCTAACGCGGCAACTCACTAATCGATAAACTGAGGGATAAAAATGTCATAAACCAAATGAAATAAAACATATCAGGAAGACCTTATGAACAATATCTGAGTACAGTTTATTATATGTATTTTACTTTGTTAGATTTTACTACTAAATAGGACCGGAGCATAATTTATACCTACTACAGCTCTCAGTTCTCATAGCAAAAGGGATGAGCATGGAGGTACCGTATCACACGACTATAACAGAAACCGCCAACTACCACTAGAGTGCACCCCAGTTTAAAGAAGTGTGTATACTCTAGCATGTTACCAGTACAGTTTTTACATTAGTGTGTTTAAAGAAGTGTTTATACTAGTATGTTACCAGTAGTTTTTACATGAGTCAGCGTTTCCGCTGGTAAGGTTTTGCGCACCGCCACGGCAAGATCCTTGCCGCCACACCAAACATTTGATACAAAAAACAATCATACAAATTAGGCTATATATAAATAAAACTTTCTAAATATTTCTGCCTAAATGCGCTTTCAAAACCACTGTCGCGCCCACATTAGGACTATTTATTTTCAATAAAGAGCCTATAGGCCGCGCGCTCTGTGCCGCTCCATGCTGCTCCTTTCTGAGGTGATCGGAAGACTCGGCGCGTGAAGGGATTTTTTCTTCAGTGAGCGGCATGAGGTTACAACGAAAGATAGGTAGGCTATTGCTGCTCAAATATTACCATAGTGTTAACCAGTGTTTGACTTGGGCCAAACATTGGTGCTGGCACCTAGGCCTACTCCTCAAAATGCCTAGCCTACTGTCTAAAATACATTTATGTTAGTAATCTAAGTGCCGTTATAGCTACCGTTAGACGTGCCGACAGCTCCTGCCCATCTCAAGCACGTTGGCAAAGCCTTTGGTTTTATAATTCCCTGATGACAACTAGCGGATCCTATAACCATATATATCAATATAATTTTCCAGACAGACATACAACAATTTTTGAAGAGGAAAAGAGAGGAGAATGATGAGACCAGTCAGGTAGGCTAGGTTATTGCCGGCTAGCCATGATTCACACCGGGGGATTAAGGAACAAGGCACGCTACCTGTAGGCTAACAGTTTTCCCCGCTTCCCAGGGACCAGTAAACTCTGTTCGGGCAAGAGGAAGAAGCCTCATGCAGTTGTCTGATCGGACAAGTAAAAAATGAATATGATAAATAGGCCTTGTGTTGCTAACGTAACGTAATTTGAACGCAGGTGGCGAAAAACAAATCTCCATGTTCATTATGACATCTATAAAGAGAGACTTCGCATTTATAATATGGAGCTGAGAAATGCACGGCAGACCTTCTTTTCTGACATCATCACCAAAAACCATAACAATGCGCATGCTTTGTTTGCCACTGTTGATAGGCTGACAAACCCTCCTGTGTCAGTAGCCTCTGAACTTCTATCCACCAGGGCCTGCAATGAATTTGCCTCATTCTTCACTGACAAAATTCAGAAAATTAGACAAGCAGTTAGTGCCTCCATTCCAGGTACAGGACATGTGTCGTCACAGTGTCCACTTAAAATCAATACCATGACACAATTTAATCCGATCAACCATAAAACCCTGGGGGACACTATACAATATCTGAAATCCTCCACCTGTTGCCTTGATGTTCTACCTACAGACTTCTTCAAAACTGTATCCAACTGCATGGCCTCTGATTTATTACAAATTGTAAACACATGTCTTCTTTCAGGTGTGTTCCCACATACCCTGAAAACTGCAGTCATCAAGCCACTCTTAAAAAAGAATAATCTAGACAGCTCACAAATGAACAATTATAGGCCCATATCAAACCTTCCATTTCTAAGAAAAATAATTGAAAAGGTTGTTTTCCAACAACTGAATAACTTCCTGGCACTAAGTAATGGCTTTGATGTCTTCCAGTCAGGATTTCGACCAGACCACAGCACCGAAACTGCACTAATTAAGGTATTTTATGACATCCATTTAAACACAGATCTGGATCTGGATCTCAGCGCTGCGTTCGACACGGTAGACCAAAACATACTACTAGGCCGACTGGAAAATTGGTTGGGAATTTCTGGTACAGTGTTAGATTGGTTTGAATCCTACTTAAAGGACAGGGATTATTTTGTGTCTATAGGCAATTACAAATCTGAGCTGACAAAAATGACCTGTGGAGTTCCCCAAGGCTCCATCCTGGGGCCTCTTCTGTTCAACATTTACATGCTCCCACTAACTCAAATTATGGAAAACAACAAAATATGTTACCATAGCTATGCAGATGACACACAAATTTATATCACTATATCACCAGGAGACTATAATCCCATACAAGCGCTGAGTAAGTGCATTCAACAAATCAATGATTGGATGTGCCAGAACTTTCTCCAACTAAACAAAAATAAAACTGAAGTAATTGTCTTTGGAGCCAAAGAAGAACGATTAAAAGTCAGTGCTCAACTTCAATCAGTAATGCTAAAAACCACAAACGAAGCCAGAAATCTTGGTGTAGTCATGGACTCAGACCTGAATTTCAACAGCCACATTAAGTCAATTACAAAGTCAGCCTACTATCACCTGAAGAATATATCAAGGATCAAAGGATTTATGTCCCAGAAGGATTTGGAAAAACTTGTCCGTGCGTTTATCTTCAGTAGACTCGACTACTGTAACGGCATGTATACAGGTCTCTCAAAAAAATCGATCAGACAGCTGCAGCTGATTCAGAACGCTGCTGCTCGAGTCCTCACTAAAACTAAGAAAGTGGAGCATATCACACCAGTACTAAGGTCTTTACACTGGCTTCCTGTCTGTCAAAGAATTGACTTTAAAATACTGCTGTTGGTTTATAAAGCACTGAATGGTCTAGGGCCAAAATATATTTCTGATCTGCTAATATGCTATGAACCATCCAGACCCCTCAGGTCGTCTGGCACAGGTCTGCTTTCTGTCCCCAGAGTTAAAACAAAACATGGAGAAGCAGCATTCAGTTTTTATGCCCCACATATCTGGAACAAACTTCCAGAAAACTGCAGGTCTGCTGCAACTCTTGGTTCTTTTAAAACAAGCCTGAAGACTTTTCTTTTTGCCACTGCTTTCTAAGAGGAGTTATGTTTATCAGTATACTGCACTGTAACTTTTATTCCTGTATTCTATTTGTCCTGCTTTTTGTTTAAATGTCTATAATGACTTGCTTTTTGTTTTAATGCTTTTAATTTGTCCTGCCTTTTGTTTTAAATGTCTATAATGTCTTGCTTTTTGTTTTAATGCTTTTAATGTCTCATGTAAAGCACCTTGAATTGCCCTGTGGCTGAAATGTGCTATATAAATAAACTTGCCTTGCCTTGCCTAACGTTATCTGAAAATACAGTTTGAGCCGAAGCGGAGTCTGCTCCATTTGAGCTACACGCTGCCAGGGTTGCCAGATTGGTGTGATGTTTTACAGCCCAATGAGTGCTCAAAATCCGCCCAATGTGATAAAAAACCGCCCAAATATTATAGTATATAATATATAGCAGTGCATGCTAAGAAAAATGCCTTTCAGTTGAAATACCGAAAATAATAATAACTCGTGGTAAACTGCAACACACGCCTACACATATGTCACACACACAGCCTACGACAGAGAGAAAGATGCGTAATCCCATCAAATAGTCAAAGAAATGATAATGCAGGCAACAAATTATAATAACACATGAGAAGCATGGCTATATCATGAATAGAGGAACGGCGGTGCTGCGGTCATAGACGAGAGCAACTCAAGATGACAAGCTAGATAACCAGCTTTAGTGGTGACAAGAAACCGCAGAATGTGACAAGTGGACTAGGCTACACAACTTCCAATGGTAGGCCTATATAACCACCTGTATAACCACCCATGAATAGCCTGCCTGCTCGCCTACAATAACCGAGTCAGGAGTGTGACACTCAGGCAGGCAAGCAGGCAGAGACACAAGTAGGCTAATGCATCACTCAATGATGCGACATCCAGAAACACCTGCTGTATAGTATTAAATAAAAACGTCTTACCGTCACGCCGAACAGGCCAAGAGTCCATTCCAACTTCTAACGTAACTTGTCAATGTAAAACTATGTACATGTGGTGAACTTGCTAATTAGCAAGTATTAATAGATCAAAGCTCCCCAACAACTGTCGGGGAGGGTGGAACAGCCGTCAAACCGCTCCGTGTTAGACCGAGCGCACGTCCATGAGAGCAGCAAGCAGCAGTAATCCCATGCGATTTCTGGCATCATCTTTAGCGTCACTTGGGAAAATTCTCTCTCCACATGAGCATTTAATATGGGCAGAGTGAGCAATCTGATTGCGCCAAGTGCCACATCCTGAAAGCACAGATTTCCTCCGGCATCTTTAAAGGCCTCTACCTCCAGCCAAAAGGCATCGATGCGGTGATCATGACAGAAACCTGCTGATCCCACATCCCCAAATTGGCATCTTTAGGTTTCTTCGGGGGTAGCTAGCTAGATTCGACTCTGACCTCGACCTCGAACCTTCTCCTTGACCGTGTGAATCAAATGCATTGAACAGGGAGAGCTCCCTCGCCCCTATTGGACAGGTGCACATCTCCCACCCTATTAACATCATTGGATAAAATTGAAACGTCTGTCCCGCCAGTTTTAAAATATATATATTATTTTTTTTAAACGCCCGCCCAATGCTATTTTTTCCAGCCCAACCGCCCAATGCTATTTTTTCCAGCCCAACCGCCCAATGCTATTTTTTCCGGCCAAACGTGATCAAAAGAAGCCCAATTGGGCGTGAACCCGCCCAATCTGCCAACACTGCACGCTGCTGTCTGTCAGTCAGTCAGCCCTTCAAGCGAGCGTTGTCAAGGAGACATACACCACAAGCGCGAGTAGGTTCTGCAACTTTCGTGCGAGTCAGGCGCAGCGCTGCCTGATGGATTGTGCGACGGTCTTTCTGGCTGGCTGAACTAACACTAGCTTGCCGCAGCTGCTGTTATAATGGTAACCTACAATAAATCTGATTAAAATATGTCTATAAACCATATGATTTATTAAGTGCCTGTGTGGTCTCCGATCCCCCGCTTTGGTTTCGAAATCGGACTCTTTTTTTCACACACCACCACACCAAGAGATCAGTTCCACAGGAAACACTGTGAGTGGTGTTCAAAGAAGTCTGTATACTCGAGCATGTTACCAGTACAGTTTTTACATGAGTGGTGTTTAAAGAAGTCTGTATACTCGAGCATGTTACCAGTACAGTTTTTACATTAGTGGTGTTCAAAGAAGTGTGTATACTCTAGTATGTTACCAGTACAGTTTTTACATGAGTGGTGTTTAAAGAAGTGTGTATACTCTAGTATGTTACCAGTACAGTTTTTACATTAGTGGTGTTTAAAGAAGTGTGTATACTCTAGTATGTTACCAGTACAGTTTTTACATGAGTGGTGTTTAAAGAAGTGTATATACTGGGGGTCCATGGATAAGGAGGTGGGTATACTCCCCATACCCTCTACTACACCACTGAACACAACGGGACCCAGGTCTACTCAGCGGCTCTGTAAAAGTATTTTGGGTCACGTTCTATGACGTTCTGCCGTCACGGCGATAGGAGCTGCGCGGCGGTGGCGTTACCCTGTCCACGGCGTCCACGGCAACGGCCATCTCTCTCTCCAGCAGGTGGATCCTGCTGTCGCGCCGGCTCGTCTCCTGGACGTAGGTGTGCTTGGCTCGCCACAGCTTGGCCTTGTGCTGCTCCCGCTTCTCCTCGTACCTGCTGTAGGGAGGGGATGGGAGAGGGGCCGGCTTACAGGGGCAGCTGTGGCTCAACGGTAGAGCGAGTCGTCCAATGATCGTAGGGTCGGCGGTTTGAATCCCTCCTTCTGTCCACATGTCGAAGTGTCCTTGGACAAGACACTGAACCCCAAATCGCTCCCAATGAGCAGGCTAGCACCTTGCATGGCAGCTGCCGTTAATGGGTGAATGAGGTGCCTTCATTGTAAAGCACCTTGGATAAAAGTACTATATAAGTGCAGTGCAGGCAGTGGTGTCTGTAACTGTACTGTACTGTCAATGTCTATGTAATGTCCACCTACGATGTCTATGTAAAATGTTGTTCGTTGTTATATGAATGGTGCTGTAAATGCAGTCCTGTGAAAATGAATTTCCCCTTGAGGGACAATAAAGTCTAATCTAATCTAGTAGCATAGCTGGTGGTAGCGTAGCTGGTAGTAGTATAGCTGGTAGTAGCATAGCTGGTAGTAGCATAGCTGGTGGTAGCATGGCTGGTAGTAGCATAGCTGGTAGTAGCATACAGTAGCTGGTGGTAGCATAGCTGGCGCTAGCGTAGCAGATTACTAGAAAAGGTACTACAATACATAATACCTGCACCAGGAAGAAAACTGTGTGCCATCTTTCTTAGGAAGTAGCAAGAATTATTGGATATTTCTTGAAAAGGGTCGTTGTTATTGTCTCAGAAGCAGCCAGACCATGAGCCTGTTTGAAATTCTCTGGTGTGGTCTACCTGCTCTGTGCATCCAGCTGCTGAAGGGCTTGAGTCAGCTCCTCCCTCAGTCTCTCACACTCCTGCAGGCTGGCCTGTAGCCGCCCGCTCACATCAGGTCACGTCAGACAAAGTCAGAGGTTCAACATCTCACTCAAATAAAAAAAATATACAAAAGACACACACAATAGACTGTGCATGTTAGGCTGGCTGCTGGAACACAAACTCTTGTAGATAAGGAAAAATAGAGTTCCGCACATCAGATAGCTCCCATTAAAAAAAAATAAACTTTTTATTGGGAGCTATCTGGTGTGCAGAACTCTATTTTTCCGTATCAACAACTCACTCAGTCGTGTGTGTATGTTTGTGTGTTTGTGTGTGTGTGTGTCCTGTACTCATGTGTGTGTCCTATAATCTGAATTCCGTACTCCAGACTGTAAAATGATAGGCTGTATATATTATGTTCAATTAAATTCTGTTTCTGTGGGAGAGACTCACTGCCTCTGTTGTGACTGTGCAGGCTTGATTCTGGTTCGGGCCCTGGTTCAGGTCTGCAAATAGTTATTGAGGCTCAGGCCCCGTAGACGCCTGACGGTGGCCACGGTTGTACAGCCTGAACACCAGGGTGCACCACGAAACCAATGAAGGAATCGTAGCTGACATGTGATGCAGCAACACAAGTCACGCTCACTTGAAATCAAGAGCGGCCGGAACCGCACTAGCTCCCATAGGGGGAAAAAAGAGGAGAGGAATAAAGCCTGTAAGGTCAAGTTTAGAGTACAGGTTATGGTTTGTTATTAAAACTGTAAGTTCAGGATTAGATGTTAAGGTTACAGTAGAAGTTTGGGTTAGGGTTAGGTATAAGGTTAGGGTTAGAGCAAAGGTTAGGGTTAGGCTTAGGTATATTAGTCTGTAAATTTAGGGTCAGAGCAGGGGTTTGGGTTAGGTTTAGGTATAAAGACCTGTAAGGTTAGGATTAGAGCGAAGGATTGGGTTGAGTTTAGATATAAAAGCCTGTAAGGTTAAGGTCTGGATTACAATTAAGGTTTAGGTTAAGATGAGATATTAATTTAAAAGACTTGGCCACTAGGCCTTACATTATGACTATGCTAACTGAAATATTAATGGCCTGCAATAAGGTCTACAGATTATTATAACAACTAAATATTGGAACACAATCATCAGTAGTTACCCAGACGTCAAGGGGTGTTTCGGCCAAACAACTATACTCCCTCGGCCTGGGCAGGCCCACCAGGAGTGATCAAGTCCCAGTGTGTGTTCCTCAGGGTCAATTAGACAGTTTTAGGCTTAAAAGGTGTATTGAGAGCTAAGTTTTAATCTATTTTGATGTGAAACCTGAAAAGGGATTACCTCGTATGGTTATACTAACGTTTTAGAGGCTATTGACAAGTAAGGATTAAACAATTAAAATATAATATTGAATATACTTACCAGGTCCAATGGTCCTCATGACTGGCTCCTGGTTCCCTCATGTGTGATGAGAGGTTGGGTCTGGTCCGCTGGTCTTCCTGACTGGCTCCTGGATCTCCACGTGTGATGAGAGGTTGGATCTTCAGTGGCATCCCAATGTCCATTTGATGGTTTGAGAAGATGAACTGGTGTCCTTTTGTAGTGGCCCCGGGACGCATGCTGAAGGTTATGAACATCCAGAGGCACGCCCGCTGGCAGGACGTCTCCATGATGCGCATGAGGGCCATCGCCAACGCCATCGACTCCCACATCCAACACAGTAGCAGCCATGTCTTCTGCTTGGACGTCGACCAGTTGTTTGTGGGGAGTTTCGGCTCGGAGGCGCTGGGGACGTCGGTGGCGTTGCTCCATGCCTACTACTACGACGAGCCTGGGACGGCGTTCACTTACGACCGCATCCCCGGCTCCAGGGCCTACATGAAGAACGAGGACGGGGACTTCTACTACCACGCGGCCGTGTTCGGGGGCACGTGGCTGAGCGTACGATGGCTGGCGGAGAGCTGCCACCAGGCCATCATGGAGGACAAGAGCAGAGGGGTGGAGGCGCTGTGGCATGACGAGAGTCACCTCAACAAGTACCTATGGCTCAACAAGCCCAGCAAGCTGCTGTCGCCCGAGTACTGCTGGGCCAGCGAGATCGGCCAGCGCAGCGACATCCGGGTCACACGTCTGCTCTGGGCAGAGAAGAAGTATGAGAGCCTCAGGGATAATCTGGAGTAGGGCATTCAGGACTACTGAATTCTACTAGTCATCGACTACTCCGCCAAAGTAGTCGACTAGTCGATTAATTGGGGGTTTATCACGATTGTTTTTTTTAACCCAATAACAACAGTCACAACCTTTTTATGCGGGAATATGGGTACATTTCATTTCATTTCAAACCTTTATTTTGACTCGTAAAAACACTGAGGTTTCCCTCATTTTCAGGGTTGACGAGTTCACAATACACAAACAAAAATGCATACAAAATCAATTAAAGCAATCAAATCAATTAAAACAATTACAAGAAGAAGTGCAAAGGTCCAGAGACAGAGACTTAAACTCCATAAATGAAGGGAGTACCTCAAGCTTCAGAGTCAGTTGTAGGCTATTCCAAGTATGTGGGGCAAATAAACAGATACCAGTGGGTAGTGGTATTGTTATGGCCCTGTTCCTAGGGATGTGTCCTGGTTAGGGTTCAGGTTAGTATTGTTATGGCCCTGTTCCTAGGGATGTGTCCTGGTTAGGGTTCAGGTTAGTATTGTTATGGCCCTGTTCCTAGGGATGCGTCCTGGTTAGGGTTCAGGTTAGTATTGTTATGGCCCTGTTCCTAGGGATGTGTCCTAGTTAGGGTTCAGGTTAGTATTGTTATGGCCCTGTTCCTAGGGATGCGTCCTGGTTAGGGTTCAGGTTAGTATTGTTATGGCCCTGTTCCTAGGGATGCGTCCTGGTTAGTATTGTTATGGCTATGTTGAGGTGTTTATTGGGGCTCCATCCATCCATCCATCTATCTATCTATCTATCTATCTATCTATCTATCTATCTATCTATCTATCTATCTATCTATCTATCTATCTATCTATCTATCTATCTATCTATCTATCTATCTATCTGTTATATAGAGCTGGGGGTCATAGAACCCTTGGCACATGAATAGAATAGAAAGTTTATTTGCCATGTGTAACAAGTATGGGTACCGGTACATTGGAATTTTTGTAAATGCCTGTCCTTACAGTTTTTTATCAGTGCTAATCAGTTCTTCTTTCCAGTCCTAGATACTCAGCTAGACATTTAAATGTTCCCAAACTGGCAATTTACTATCCGTCGTCTATCAATCTATCAGTATGATCCTCATCTACTTATCCAATCCGACCATGGATGACTATGTTGACCCTGGGAACATATAGATAAGCTCAATTGCATTCAACTACATTGCCTAAGAAACAAACCTAGATATCTTCAACTTTTGTGATATGAATTTGAAACTTCATATCATGTTGTATTATAATGTGATAGTAACCTGTCTAACCACTCAATTCAACATGGCATCCCAGTACCTGACAAACAACAGGCTTAGTCTCAATCCAATCCACTTTATTTCTATAGCACATTTAAATAACACACGGTTGACAAAGTGCTGCACACAGAGAACACTGTCAGACACTCTAAAAACTATAAAACACTAAAACACTAAACTGTTTAGTCTGTTACTTAGAGGACAGAGTGTCTGCCATTGATCCCGATGAGGACTTTATGGAATTAGTTGTAATAGGGCCTGTTATCATGAGACTTACATCCTAAAATGTGTGTTGCGCTCGCGCCCCCTAGTGTTACTGTAGTGAATGTAATAGTATAGTAATAGTATAGTAAAGGCGAGCGAGACCGTCTGTACGCTGCTTTGCAGCTTTGCCCTCTGTGTAACTACCTATCTGGAAACATTTTGCCAAATAGCAAACGATATATAATATTTATTATTATTTTTTTTTTTAAATAGATAACGTATGCTACTATTGAAAGTGTCTATATTTCATAATGTATAGACACCACGTAGGAAATTCGCCTTTTTGGGAAAATGGGCCGACTCATCAACCCCCATATGTATGTAGGCTAGATGTAGCCCACTCTGGTCCGTTCACGTTCACTGGACGCTTTTGTTGTGTAGCGATCTGAACCCACCTGAAACAGCCCATTATTACGCTATAAGGCAGTGGAATGCGATACACTGTTGCGTCGCAGAACAATCATGTCTGTGTTCCACGCGGAAAGTGAATGTGTTCTACAGATGATTTGTTTTCAACTAGTATCGGATTATTTCGGACCAAATTGGCGCAGATAACGGTTTCTCTCGCAGAATACTTTAAATAGCTAATCTTACAGGATGGAGCAGCAAGCGGTAAATCACTCTTTTTGCCTTTTGAATGTTTGAGCTAATACTTTTAAACTGTTAGGCGGATAAATGTTTTGACCCAAGAACACTGATAATTATTTTAGCCTAAATTTCGACAAGGCTATTTAGTACTTTTCATGCACATCTGTGTAAAAGCGGGGGTTTAAAAAAGCCCATTGCAAACCATTATTATACATTAGACAGCGTAGATAACTTCTCATCAACAGCATAGTTGGGGGTGGGACTTTATCATTATTTAGGTTCATTCATAGCCTACTAAAAATATGGTGAATTCAGTTTCCTCAAATATGAGTGGCATTTCAACAGCTGCACATCGCAAACAAGAGTTCTCAATTGTAGCCTGTGGGGAGAAACAGAGACAGTGTTGACCACCACAATGTGTACGCATCAGTTTATCAATTGACATAGTCAAAGAGTTTAGTTATCATTTAGCTATACATTATACAGTTGTATTTTTTAAGTCTCACCCATAAATGAGCAAACCTCTGTATCTCTCTGTTTCCATTTTCCTCGAACACGTCGGACAGCATTCACACACACATACATACACACACACACATGCACGCACGCACCCCCCCCCCCCCCCCCCCCCCAACACACATATGTTAATTATAGGTTATCCAATTAGTTCAGCATTCTTCTTCTCCCTTAAATGAAGTGTACATTGGTCACAAAGAGACATGCCTGTACTGCCCCCCACGGGTCTTACAGTGGTGTTACAGGTTGTCCTGGATTAGACATCTCCATAGTGGTATTGGCTGTATTCCATAACACACGTCATAATTATAATGTGCCGTGTTGCCATCAGGAGCTGGAGCCGGGAGTTCTGGGAGATGTAGTCCGCTGGCTGCAGGAGGAGGGGCTGAGCTCTGGGGTCCCTGTGACCGAGCAGCTGTGCTTCCTGTGGCGGTTCTTCCAGGAGAGCCAGGCACGCCTGCTCAGCGTGACCCACAACCTGGACAGCCTGCGCTCACGCCACATAGCAGAGATGAGCGAGGTGAGCCGTCCTCCATCCAGAGATGCCGGCCTGGGCTGGGATGTGACTGTGATTACTGACAGCTGGGGCAGGGGGCCGCAATACACCTTTCCTATTCAGGCAGCAAGTCCCACCTCCCCTAGTTACTGTTGCTATGTCCCACAAGCTTTGCAGCATGCTACCAAGATGTCCACTGAACTGAGATGATTCTCTCAGGGATTCCTGACAATATTGCTGTGTGTTATTTGCCAAATGCCACTATATGGTCTAAGAAAGTTCTACAGAAAAGTCTGAACTATTTACCCAAGGAGTTATCTGTGACATTCAGATTTCGGACGGAGCCGGTGACAAGATCAGAGCTGATGCTAGGTGTTAGTGATCTATGAGGAAGGCACAAACTAATGAAACCCCTTATGTGAGAAGTGAAGAGCTTTTTACCCAGAGTAGGTTAGCTAGTGTTACTGCAGCAGACATGACAGTGAAGAGAAAGTCAAAGTGGGTCACAGATTGTAGTTAAGGCTTTCAGGTTACTTTTCTTGCTAGCTAATGTTAGCTCAGTTGTTACATCAACCGGACAACTTCCAATTCATAATTTCCAAGGGTGTTGAATGTAAGTTGCTATATATTGTTTTCCTTCAGCTGATAAACTGATCGGAATGTTTAGGGGACTGTTTTGTTGACTACACGTTTAGCTGGCTAGCTAACGTTCGGCTAGACATCTATCTACAGTATCTATAAGTTATGCCTTCTGTTTACCACAGATGTTACAGAATAAGGTTACATAAACAGTTGGTAACCTACTGAAGCATATTTTTTGCTTGTTTACCTTTGAGCATACAGCCTTGTGCTTGTTGATGTTGCTCACATTCAGTTGTATGTGGGGCCTTCCACAAGTAATCCACTTTAAACATTTTTCCGATTGTGTTTTAGGCTTTGGAAAATTGATCAGACGAGCTCCCTGTAGTCTCTCTGGATGTCTCCCATCGGCATTGCACGATCCCCAAGCGCATCTAAGAACCATTTTCTTCAAAATAATGGCTAAGATAGCACACAACGCGGGACAAGCTTTGCTTGTGGGACATCATGGCGGCACTATCGCAAGGGGCGCGGCCTTAAGAAATCAGGCAACCTTATTGGTTATTATTCTCTGCATGATTGACCGGCTGGAAAGGTCCATTCAGATTCAACTTGAACAGAAAGTGATTTCAAATGAGTGCATGAATGTAAGTTAGTGACAGTGGGTGAGTGAGTCAGTGAATGAGCGAGCATGCATTTGTGTGTGTGTGTGTGTCTGTCAAACCATAGCTGATTACATTGTGTGTGTATATGTGTGTGTGTGTGTGTGTGTGTGTTACAGGTGCAGAGGTACCTGGAGCACATCCGCAGCCTGTGTGAGCAGCGGGATGCCGTGGCCCAGGAGGTGGAGAGGGAGAACGAGGAGCTGAGGGCCCAGCTGGACCGCATGACGCTCCTGCAAGGTGGGGCTCAAACACCAGCACAATCAAATACCTACCGCCCACAATCAAATACCTACAGCCCACAATCAAATACCTACCGCCCACAATCAAATACCTACCGCCCACAATCAAATACCTACCGCCCACAATCAAATACCTACCGCCCACAATCAAATACCTACCGCCCACAATCAAATACCTACCGCCCACAATCAAATACCTACCGCCCACAATCAAATACCTACCGCCCACAATCAAATACCTGACCACCCACAATCAAATACCTACCGCCCACAATCAAATACCTGCTCACAATCAAATACCTGACCGCCCACAATCAAATACCTACCGCCCACAATCAAATACCTACCGCCCACAATCAAATACCTACCGCCCACAATCAAATACCTACCGCCCACAATCAAATACCTACCGCCCACAATCAAATACCTACCGCCCACAATCAAATACCTACCGCCCACAATCAAATACCTACCGCCCATAATCAAATACCTGACCGCCCACAATCAAATACCTACCTCCCACAATCAAATACCTACCGCCCACAATCAAATACCTACCGCCCACAATCAAATACCTGACCGCCCACAATCAAATACCTACCGCCCACAATCAAATACCTACCGCCCACAATCAAATACCTACCGCCCACAATCAAATACCTGACCGCCCACAATCAAATACCTACCGCCCACAATCAAATACCTGACCGCCCACAATCAAATACCTACCGCCCACAATCAAATACCTACCGCCCACAATCAAATACCTACCGCCCACAATCAAATACCTGACCGCCCACAATCAAATACCTACCGCCCACAATCAAATACCTACCGCCCACAATCAAATACCTACCGCCCACAATCAAATACCTGACCGCCCACAATCAAATACCTACCGCCCACAATCAAATACCTACCGCCCACAATCAAATACCTACCGCCCACAATCAAATACCTACCGCCCACAATCAAATACCTACCGCCCACAATCAAATACATACCAGCCAGAATCTAATACATACCAGCCAGAATCAAATACCTGACTGTCCAGAATCAAATACCTACCAACAGGGCTGAAAATTAACACCTGCCACCGGCCAAATGCAGGTAAAATTTCAAATTTTTTCATCTACAGTCCCCTTGGCAGGTGACTCACTGTGAGCCAAAAAGTTAATTTTCACCCCTGCCTACCAACCAGAATCAAATACCGGAAAGCCCACAATCAAATACCTACCAGCCAGAATCAAATACATGCCGACCACAATCAAATACATACCAGCTAAAATCAAATACCTGACTACCCAGAATCAAATAGCTCACCACCCAGAATCAAATACCTACCAGCCAGAATGAAATACTTACCATTCAGAATCAAATACCCAGCTGCCAGAATCAAATACATAGCAGCCATGTGCTGTCCGATGAGTGGGCTCCTCTATCTACCCCCCCCCCGGTGTGACTGCAGACTCCCAGATGAGCGCACACACACACACACATGTACACACACACATGTACACACACACACACACAGTCACAAACAGCCATACAGTTGATATTTCCCACAAAGCAGCAGTTTGCATGTGAGTTACTGTAAATGGTAAATGGACTGCACTTATATAGCGCTTTCCACCTTAGCGGCACTCAAAGCTCTTTACAATGGCCTCTCATTCACCCATTCACACACACACTCACACACCAATGGCGGTAGCTGCCATGCAAGGTGCTAACCTGCTCATTGGGAGCAATTTGGGGTTAGGTGTCTTGCTCAAGGACACTTCGACATGTGGACAGTCAGAGCCGGGATTCGAACCACTGACCCTTCGATCATTGAACGACCCGCTCTACCAACTGAGCTACAGCCGCCCCACAAAATGTGTAAATGTGTGTGTGTGTGTCTGCGTGTTTGCGCATGTGTGTGTGTCTGCGTGTGCGTACATGTGTGTTTCACAGAACCAGAGCTTCAAGGTGCCCAGCAGGAAGTAGAGCAGCTCAGACAGGAAGTGGAGAAGCTGAAAAAATGTGGTGAGTTTTTTCTTGTGTTCATTCTCAGATTCAGATTTTTATTCGTCACATGTACATGTATATGGTGACAAATAAATTCTCAATCTGAATCTGGGAATGAAGAAAAATTCTATGGCCTCCGTTATCAATCTTTTCTTCACATCACATTCAGAATAACCAATGATCTTGTCTCTTCTGTCTCTCTCCTCCCGTAGACGTGGTGGAGCTCCGGAAGGCCATGGAGCTGAACGACCGTCTGGACCAGGAGATCCCAGCCCTGAGGACCCGCGTGCGCTCCATGGACGCCGAGAGACGTGCCCTCCTCCACACGGTAGGACGCCATTTACCAGGCTGCCGTAGACAGAACAACGAAAAGCCCTTTCCTGCTTCCCTAGACCTGAGAGGTGTTGGGGTGAGTGTTGGGGTTGGGGCTCTGGAGAGGTGTTGGGGCGAGTTTTGGGGTTGGGGGCTCTGGAGAGGTGTTGGGGTTGGGGCTCTGGAGAGGTGTTGGGGTGAGGGTTGGGGTTGGGGGCTGTGGAGAGGTGTTGGGGTGAGTGTTGGGGTTGGGGCTCTGGAGAGGTGTTTGGGTGAGGGTTGGGGTTGGGGGCTCTGGAGAGGTGTTGGGGTGAGGGTTGGGGTTGGGGGCTCTGGAAAGGTGTTGGGGTGAGGGTTGGGGTTGGGGCTGTGGAGAGATGTTGGGGTGAGTGCTGGGGTTGGGTGCTCTGGAGAGGTGTTGGGGTGAGTGTTGGGGTTGGGGGCTGTGGAGAGGTGTTGGGGTGAGGGTTGGGGTTGGGGCTGTGGAGAGGTGTTGGGGTGAGTGTTGGGGTTGGGGGCTCTGGAGAGGTGTTGGGGTGAGGGTTGGGGTTGGGGACTGTGGAGAGGTATTGGGGTGAGGGTTGGGGGCTCTGGAGAGGTGTTGGGGTGAGGGTTGGGGTTGGGGGCTGTGGAGAGGTGTTGGGGTGAGGGTTGGGGTTGGGGGCTCTGGAGAGGTGTTGGGGTGAGTGTTGGGGTTGGGGGCTCTGGAGAGGTGTTGGGGTGAGTGTTGGGGTTGGGGGCTCTGGAGAGGTGTTGGGGTGAGGGTTGGGGTTGGGGGCTCTGGAGAGGTGTTGGGGTGAGGGTTGGGGTTGGGGGCTGTGGAGAGGTGTTGGGGTGAGGGTTGGGGTTGGGGCTCTGGAGAGGTGTTGGGGTGAGTGTTGGGGTTGGGGGCTCTGGAGAGGTGTTGGGGTGAGTGTTGGGGTTGGGGCTCTGGAGAGGTGTTGGGGTGAGGGTTGGGGTTGGGGCTCTGGAGAGGTGTTGGGGTGAGTGTTGGGGTTGGGGGCTCTGGAGAGGTGTTGGGGTGAGGGTTGGGGTTGGGGCTCTGGAGAGGTGTTGGGGTGAGGGTTGGGGCTCTGGAGAGGTGTTGGGGTGAGGGTTGGGGTTGGGGCTCTGGAGAGGTGTTGGGGTGAGGGTTGGGGTTGGGGGCTCTGGAGAGGTGTTGGGGTGAGTGTTGGGGTTGGGGCTCTGGAGAGGTGTTGGGGTGAGGGTTGGGGTTGGGGGCTCTGGAGAGGTGTTGGGGTGAGTGTTGGGGTTGGGGCTCTGGAGAGGTGTTGGGGTGAGGGTTGGGGTTGGGGGCTCTGGAGAGGTGTTGGGGTGAGGGTTGGGGGCTCTGGAGAGGTGTTGGGGTGAGTGCTGGGGTTGGGGTCTCTGGAGAGGTGTTGGGGTGAGTGCTGGGGTTGGGGGCTCTGGAGAGGTGTTGGGGTTGGGGGCTCTGGAGAGGTGTTGGGGTGAGTGTTGGGGTTGGGGCTCTGGAGAGGTGTTGGGGTGAGGGTTGGGGGCTCTGGAGAGGTGTTGGGGTGAGTGTTGGGGTTGGGGCTCTGGAGAGGTGTTGGGGTGAGGGTTGGGGGCTCTGGAGAGGTGTTGGGGTGAGGGTTGGGGTTGGGGTCTGTGGAGAGGTGTTGGGGTGAGTGTACAGCATGAACTCCAGTCAATATTACACAAACTACAGCATGAACATCACTCTGTCTGTACTACTGCATGGGCCCCTGTCTGACTTTGTAATATTGGCTGTTTAACAATTCAGTTCTTTAATTTAGTGATCAAGCACTCCTGTCCTTCAGCAGTAGCTAACCTCTGCCCTTTGTGTGTGTGTGTGTGTGTGTGTGTGTGTGTGTGTGTCTGTGTGTGTGTGTGTGCATGTCTGTGTGTGCGTGTGTGTGTATGTGTGTGTGTGTGTGTGCGTGTCTGTGTGTGTGTGCGTGTCTGTGTGTGTGTGTGTGTGTGTGTATGTGTCTGTGTGTGTGTGTGCGTGTCTGTGTGTGTGTGCGTGCGTGTCTGTGTGTGTCTGTGTGTGTATGTGTCAGGGGGAAGACACTGCCAGACCACAGATGATCACTGTCTCTCTGCAAACTGACCCACAGAACCGGTGAGCTGATGCAGAACATGTTCTAAGCTCTAAGCTGGTGTGAAGAGATGAAGTGCCTGAGACGCCTGTTCTGATGTGGTGTGTTTCTCCTCTGCTCCTGTAGGTGGCAGCAGAGAGACGGGGAGGATCACCAGGAGCTGCTGAGGGCCAGAGACACCCTGCAGCAGGAGGTGAAGGAGCTGAGCACGGAAAAGGAGAAGCAGGAGGAGAGCCTGGAGGATCTGATGGTCAGGACGGAGGAGGCGGAGGAGGAGTACCAGGCGCTGAGGTGCCAGAGGGAGGAGGAGGAGAGGGAGTACGGCTCCCTGAAGGAGAAGTGTGAGGAGCTGAGGAGCAGAGCAGAGGAGGAGGAGAAGCGTTGTGAGGAGGCGGCGGCGCGGCGGGGGGAGGCGCTGAGAGAGCTCCAACAGAGGCAAGAGGAGGAGGAGCAGGACCGCAGGAGCAGGGAGCAGCTTGGGCTCACGGTGAGGAGCGCTGGGGTTCACCTCGTCTCTCTCCACTCTCAAAGACTACGTTGAGTCGCTGCGCTCCGCATGCTACATAATAGAGTCTGTGTCACTTCGCCGCCCAAGCTGGGGTTCTGAGGGCGTATCGATGGGTCAAAATTGAAAGAGTGACAGGTCGTAGCAGCAAATGAAAGATGCTGGCCCAGGTTAGATGGGCGGGGCGTATGTGGGAAAAGTCATTACTGATTGGTGTCGGCGGGATTCCAATGAATTGCCAGGATTTGAGCACTACATTTTTACATGAAGTGTCCCAGACCCATAGAGAGATCTTCAACATACAGTAACGTAGTTAGCGTAGCTTACGTAGTGTATCAGCGAAAGAACTGTCAAGGGTTGAGACTGGCGTTGAGACTAGGGTTCACGGTGAGGACAGCTGGGGCTCTGAAGCTGCTCCCGCTGGGTCAAACGCCCTGGGTCAAGAGGGCTGAGGGGAGGGAACTCTCTCAATGTCTCCGTCTCAAAACAAGCCCTACTCTCCCCAGTCTTTCACACCGACAGTCACTAGTGCTGAGCCCCCCCAGACAGTCACTAGTGCTGAGCCCCCCCAGACAGTCAGTAGTGCTGAGCCCCCCCAGACAGTCACTAGTGCTGAGCCCCCCTCAGACAGTCACTAGTGCTGAGCCCCCCCGACAGTCAGTAGTGCTGAGCCCCCCCCCCCAGACAGTCACTAGTGCTGAGCCCCCCCCCCTCAGACAGTCACTAGTGTGTGTGTGTGTGTGTGTGAATCTCAGGTGGAGCGTCTGGAGGCAGAGCTGGCCAGGATGGGATCTGCCCTAGTGAAGGAACAGCAGAGGTCAGAACAGCAGCTCCATGCTCTCCAGACCCAGCTAGATGATGCCAGAGAACAGCAGCTCAAGGCTCTCCAGACTCAGCTAGATGATGCCAGAGAACAGCAGCTCCACGCTCTCCAGACCCAGCTAGATGATGCCAGAGAACAACAGCTCCAGGCTCTCCAGACCCAGCTAGACGATGCCAGAGAGTTGGCCAGAGTGAGTCCACCGGACAGTCAGTCCTTGACAGAACAATCCTGACCTACTCAGTCACTCAGGTCCCTCTTTCTAACACTAACCTGCCCACAAGTGTGTTGATAACTGATAGATCACACTTGATAATGTGGTAATATGATAACCTACACAAGGGCATAGCTTTAAGTGTCACATCTTAGCATTCCTTTTGGCAGATAATTGATGATCAAACAGTGACTGTATTCAAATATATGTGCATATACAGTATTTGACTGTATTATTATGTGTATATATTTGACTGTATTCAAATATATGCGTACAGTATATATTTGACTTAAGGGACTTGAGCCCACATCCTTGGTGTGGCTCTTCTCTGACTGTTGCTGTTGCTGTGTGGCTCCAGACCCAGGAATCCCGTCTCCAGACCCAGGAATCCCGTCTCCAGACCCAGGAATCTCGTCTCCAGACCCAGGAATCTCGTCTCCAGACCCAGGAATCTCGTCTCCAGACCCAGGAATCCCGTCTCCAGACCCAGGAATCCCGTCTCCAGACCCAGGAATCTCGTCTCCAGACCCAGGAATCTCGTCTCCAGACCCAGGAATCTCGTCTCCAGACCCAGGAATCCCGTCTCCAGACCCAGGAGGAGGAGGTTGTGTGTCTGCAGAAGGAGGTCCAGCACGCCCAGGACCTCCTCAGCTCCTCTGAAAAGGAGGTCAGACGCCTCCAGGACCTCCTCACAGCTGCGGAGCAGGAGGCTCAGCACACCCAGGACCTCCTCAGCTCCTCTGAGCAGGAGCTACAGAGGCAGACAGAGGACAAACTGAGCCTACAGAGGACCAAGGTTCAACTGGAGCTGGACTACTCCAAGGTACAGGTCATTTATACACCTGGTTACAGGTCATTTATACACCAAGGTACAGGTCATTTATACACCAAGTTACAGGTCATTTATACACCTGGTTACAGGTCATTTATACACCAAGGTACAGGTCATTTATACACCAAGTTACAGGTCATTTATACACCAAGGTACAGGTAATTTATACACCAAGTTACAGGTCATTTATACACCAAGTTACAGGTCATTTATACACCAAGTTACAGGTCATTTATACACCTGGTTACAGGTCATTTATACACCTGGTTACAGGTCATTTATACACCAAGGTACAGGTCATTAATACACCAAGGTACAGGTCATTAATACACCAAGGTACAGGTCATTAATACACCAAGGTACAGGTCATTAATACACCAAGGTACAGGTCATTAATACACCAAGGTACAGGTCATTAATACACCACACCAGGAGTGGTTTTGAAAGCGCATTTAAGCAGAAATATTTAGAAAGTTTTATTTATATATAGCCTAATTTGTATTATTGTTTTTTGTATCAAATGCTTGGTGTGGCGGCAAGGATCTTGCCGTGGCGGTGTGCAAAACCTTACCAGCGGAAACGCTGACTCATGTAAAAACTACTGGTAACATACTAGTACAGTAGGACTCCACTTATCCGAACCCAACGGGACCGAAGGTCGTTCGTATCTCTGAAATGTCCGGATGACTGAAACTTAGGTTAAAATGCACCAAATTCAATAAGGGGTATACTTGTTTCATATAGACTCATAATAGACCAATAAATAACCTTAATTACTTATGAAAATGCATCAAAATTGTAATCAAATAGCCAACTAAACTCATATAGCCTAGCCTATAATAGACCTACAGTAGCCTATAATAAAATAACCGAATTTCCACTGGAGTGCGTGCTTTGATAAAATACAGTAGCCTACTTTATTCTCAAATGAGGCGTACGCTGCATCGATAGGCTACTGTATTCGCAGAACAAAATGGTATAGCCTAAAAACAACCCAACATTAGAACAATTAGAGCAAATGATAATTAATAAATAAAATAAAAAAATGACAGACAAGTTGTCGTGTCTTAGGCTATTGTAGCCTAAAAGAAAGTCTCTAAAACAACCGATGTAGGCTAACGTGGCCTAGGCTGTAGGCTTTTATTTAACAAATACAGTAGGTCTAGTAGGCTAATCTACATGCTCACAACACGTCTGTGTTCCCGAAGTCCATTAACTGGGAACGAAAAATGACTCGTTGCTCCTCTGCTTCAGGTTGCTCCCTACTAACACACGCAGGTTGCGCAAACGTTCTACATACGGCCGCTATAGGTGACGATTAATCTGCGCCACGTGCGGAAATTACGCGGCCATTTACGGAAACGCGAGATCTGCCGATTAGTAGCCGCTACGTTAGAACGACACGTCATTCAGAAGTTGCGGCCGCGTGCAAAGAACGCACGTGATCACATGGGCAGGAACTTCCGTTATAAACTCACTTGGCTGACACTAGATTTACAGGTATTTATATGACTTGGTCTGCACGTCTTTTTCGCACGGTGCAAATATGGTTGCGGCCGCGTGCAAAAAACGTGGGCAGGAACTTCCGTAATAAACTCACTTGGCTGACACTAGATTTACAGGTATTTATATGACTTGGTCTGCACGTCTTTTTCGCACGGTACAAATATGGTCACTCACTTACTCAACCCTGACCACTGGCTATATTTAGCATTTGCAGTACCACTGGCTATATTTAGCATTTGCAGTACCACTGGCTATATTTAGCATTTACCAGTACAAAAACGAATTAATGCTATATGGGGATATAGCAGCAAGCATTATGATACAAACCAATATAAGACTGAACACCATTAACAGTTTAGAACATTTTATTACACAAAGTACATTACAAATTAAAAGTATACATATTTACAAGGATGAGGTTTACGGTCTGTCACATTACGCATAGCCAGAAAAGCAAAAAAAAGTATGTACAAGCTCTGGCTAGCAACCCATTATCTGACAATTGCAAAAGTTCTAAAAACAAAAATGAAACAAAGTGCGCATTCTGTGGCAGGCAGACCGGGAACAGACCGTTGTATCCCACAAAAAAAAGGTTAACATTTACAAAAACTATTTACAAAAAAGGCATCCATCCTGGCAGGCTGGAAAGGCAGGTTTAGGGAGAGGGGCTGGGGGTCACCCACATCTGAATCGAGGGTCTGGGCAGAAGAGGTCATCCTCATCTGAATACTCCACTGTGGTCAGGGCTGGAGCTGCGGTCAGGGGCTGGGCTGGGGAGGTCAGCTGGGCTGGAGCAGATGCCTAAGGACATAATGAAATGGCTGTAAAAGCAAGTCGCATACGTTCATTGGAAGCGTGCCATGTCACTGGATACGAGAAAATTAACTGCCTGACATCACATACCTTTTTGCATCGAGCAGGGGCATGTTTCAGCATCTCCTGCAGCTGGGCAGACACCTCCGTCACAGTGGTGCTTGGCTTACAGGCCATAACTGCACCTTTTAACCAAAAAGGGAATGGTTTCAATGCACATGGCATGAAGCAAAGACAATGTATTATTTTGCGAAAATATGAACAATCCCTTACGTAATATGACATTGTAGAGGGTCATATTCTTCAGAGGCTTCTTCCCCCTCTTCCCATGGATGCTTTAGACACACCACACTCTGTGTATGGCAATGGCTGACAGCACCCGCCAGACCACATCTGGCAGATCTTTGCCGCCAATGGAACTCAGATATCGTGTCTGCAAAACATAAAGACAATCATTTACTTTTACATTTCCTTAACACTTCCCTGCAAAAATAAGGAACAAAGTTCTGCCCTGAAGTTACTCACCATCTTCCTTTGATGATCCTTGTCCTTCAGCTGCTCCTCCAAAACCAGCAGCTCCTCCTCCGTTTTAGCAGGGTGCAGGTCATCCAGTACTGCTCCCCGATAGCTGTCTGCAGACTCGCCGGACAGTCTCTGCTCCAGCCTCTGCTCCAGCCTAATCATTGTCTGTGCCATCTCCCTCAGACTCTGCATGATGCTGGAGAACTGCTGACACATCATCCTCTGGAAGTCTGGATATTAAACACAGATGTGGCTATAAGTAATTGTACGGTCCCATAATGGATATTCAACTCAAAGTATATCCCTACATGCAGCATGAAGTAGTTCACAAAATTCAGCATACCAGCATCTGTAGAGCTTGATGGCAACACTGCTGGAGCTGTTGGTCTCACGGGCGATGGCATCAGAGAACTACCTGAAAACCAGAGGATAAAGGGATGAGCAGGAAACTATGGTGCTGGCGGCGTAGTGATTCTGGCATAAGGGGAAGAATCAACTCGACATGAGACATGTCAGACCCTGACCTGGTCTGGCCAGGGTGCTAATCGCTGATGCATGCTGCTCGTGCCTGGACGTCTGAAGGTCTGAAGGGCCTGGGCTCACAGCGCCTTGGCTCAAAGGACCCGGGCGATGAACATCTACTGCCGAGTAGTGAGATGTGAGATGAGCGAATTAGTGAACTGAGTACATGAGTCTTCAGAAAGTCCTGAGTTAACTGTAAGTGTGCAAATATGCATAGACATTTCACCAACACAAACATGCATGGATACCTGCATTGATAACTGGCAGAGCAGGCCTTCCGGGTTCTGCCGACCGGCTGCCTGGGCACTGGAACATATAGTAGAGGTAAATTAGCTCAGATTAGTCAACTCAAGTAGTACTCTTTTGGGACTGTTGAATGCACTTTATTATATTACCTTCGTCACTGGAGTCATAGCGCGTGTTGCGCTGTCTCTTCCTTGTGTCTTGGGAGTTAATCCATTGATGATTGCTGCTCAAACACCTTCGCCAAGGCACTGGCTACTTCATAATGCTCTGTGTGTTCCTCAGCAGAGACAGAGGTTGTCATGGCTCCTCTTGATGTGCTTGTGGAGGTAGATCTGGGAGGTATAGGAGAATGGGCACTCAGAGCAGGAGAACACCCAAGTCTTGCACAACTCTAACATCACAGCTAGGAGAGCGAATGAGAGAGACCATTAAAAAGGATTATCTCACCTGTAGTACAAGTTCAAACATAGAGTGATTATACGTCATTGTAAATGAGAGCTTACTCTCAATTGATTCACGAGGTTAAAAAAAGATTGAATGAATATGTAGCTAGTGGGGGGTTACAACCACACAACTGTGGAGAAAGAATGAGACACTTGGTTCCCTCCTCTACTGGTGTTCATGGCCATGGCCACACACCTGGAATACTCCAACCCTGATTTAAAGGCATAAAAGTGGGGAACACATTCTTGAGACGGTTCCTAAAACTGGAGGAAAAAAAAAAGGGAAAATGATCTTCCCTCTCCTCATCACTCACTTCTGCATGGGGCTGAGCTCTACCCTGTCAGCAGTGGCAATACATGGGATAGCGGCTCAGCACACAGAAGAACTGCACAGAGAGGAAGGAGGAGAGAGAAAACCAACAACAAAAAAGGCAAGAAGGGTTAATAACTGAGCGAATCTTGCAAGTTTGCACTACAGGGAAGCAATTGCTCAATTTCCCTGATATTGTGGCGTCACTGGCGTCAGTGATGCGTCTTATGAATCTCACATGTCTACCGCTAACATTAACTCAATATCAATATTCCCATTTGTTTATCCCGTCTATGGAAACGTATGTGCATTTGTACTTACGTGTGCCTGCCTATATTGATGATCAGGTGTTTCTCCACCTAAGGGCTGGCCAGACAGAACCATCAGAGACCATTGGGCTGAGCTGAGGAGAGAGCGACATGTTAGAGTGTATGTGTGCATATGTATATGGTGCTCTTCTGTTAATACTCATGAGGGCATTCAACTGAACAAGACTCACAGAGCCTGTGGTGCTGTCCCAGGACTGCCCCTGGCCACGCCTGTCCCCGTCTTAGCGCCTCTTCCTGTCCCGCTCACCTGCTTCTTGCTCAGTTCAAACAAGAACTGGGAGGTTGGCAACTGAGAGCATGGGAGGGGAGAGAGGGAGAGAGAGAGAGTGGGTGGGTGACCCTCTCGTTGGCTGACATGCACACTCCACAGGACCACGTGATTTCTGACACGTTTAGAGGAACAGGGCAACATGTCTACCACCCTTCACACTCAGTAATTAAATAGATTTTGCAAGACACTATATTAGTAGTCCACATCATGAGTACCTATTATGCAAAATTTTGATTTGTATGTGAGTGAAAACGTAGTACACAATTCTTTACCCGTTTGACAGAATGAGCAACCATTTCAACAGTTAAGAGTAACATGAAATCCACCAAGATGGCTGCTGTAACCAAAAAAGCCAAGATGGCTGCTATAACAAATCCTGCTAGCTAGCCTAGCTCCGTTGTTGGGGCTTCTAGTATTCTGTTAACGTTAACTTCGGAAAAATTAATGCCTAAAAACAAACACATACTAACGGTGTCGTGGGTTAATGCGAAATCAATGAGTAAGCTAATTATCGCATTTTATTCCAAGCGATGAAACAGTACGAACGTGCAGGAGCTCGCGCGAGCCTGCTAGACTCGAGAAGACTCCACCATTGCCCGTAATTAGGAAACAATGGCCCACGACAACACTTCATAAAAGTTATAGTGTACACAACTGAAATATTCTCAAGTTGCCAAGCCAACATTATAATTTAAGCTACAATTACACAAAAGCGAAAGTTATAGCAATAATTGCGACAGAGTAATTTTACGTAGGCTACTTAGCTAGCCATGATGTACAGAAAAAGGCTAATCACGTTAGCTGGCTAGCTAGTTAGCTAACATTGGAAAGAGAGCATCTGCATATGAAGAGTTTGGTTCCAAAACGCGATAAACGCCATTTTTTGACATTTGCATTTTACTACTGGAAATGGTCCTTCAGAGGTACCTTAATGTATGTGTGAATTATTGCCATTAACGAATTTTAAGATTATACATTTAAGGCCTACTTTAAAATGTATTTTTTCCACAAAACGCTATATCCGACAGACCAGTTTCTTTTCAAAGCGCGATATAGCTGGAATAGAACGTTCAGAGCGCTGCGCGCGAGCGCATCTGAGCATCTCCTGAGAAGAGCGTCTCCTGTCACTGAGAAGCGCACCTCTGAAGTGACACTGATTAGGCTAGGCCTACACTACTGCAAAATAACAATCGGTTAGTAGGCTATTATAAAAGGAGGACGAAATAATAACTAGATCCATCAGTAAGGTTTCATTGTTTTTGTCGGCTGCGGTCGAGTCGAGTCAAGTGAAGTAGGCTATAGCTAGCAACGTAGCGATCAGGTCAGCGATCAAGTCAGTCAAGTCGAGTCAGGTCTAACGTCAGCTAGCAATGGATTTCGATGATGGATCGGAGCCGGTCATTCCAGCTGTTGTTGGGAGAAAGAGAAAGCCATCGAAGGCAAGCCACCAAAAAGAGAAGGCCAAGATCATAAGGCATTCAGGAGAGGGGAAACATCCTGGAGTTAATTGTGGTCACCGTGCAGCAGCTAATTTTGGTCTTTGTCATGCCGACAAACTGTCTAATGAAGATGTGGCCTTCAACTTCGCCACACTCTACAAAAGCGAGACAAAAGTGGCGCAGGACAAAATACTCCTTCGTCTGACTACTGTAAATAAGGTCAGTAGGCAACGAGTCTCCGACGAGGACAGGCAGAAGCCCAGGGATGTCACCGCGAAATACAGCCTCCTGTCCAGCGCTCCTCCCCACTCCAAGATACCTGTCTGCAAGGCGACATTCCAAAGTGTCCTTGGTAAGATTATTTTTCAAATAAATTCACTAGTCATTTCGGTGCCATGAGAAATCAATGGCCTGTGTAATCTTGGGCAAACTTAGATTTATTTAGTCTCTATAGCCTGTAGACTCAGTTAACATCCGTGCGCAACTTTACGCACAGGCAGCTGGCGAATTCACCGAGTCTGAGGAGATTCTCTGGGACAAATAACGTCTTTGAAACAAAATAGTATACATTGTTATCTATTTAGTTTTTTTTATTCTGAATTAATTATTATTGCTGTCAAAAGTGTGTCCTTGGCTAGAGTGTAGACAAAATCCTACAATAGAATATTTTATAGGGGCAGATGGGGCCGGTTGACCGCTGTCAATGTAGGCCTAGGCCCAGGATAGACGTATAGCCTAGAATGCCGATTTTCAGATAACGGAAAAAAAACAACAACACAGAAACACTCATAAATAAAAGGAATAATTAAAAAAAAGTGTGTTTAAAATCATGCCAATCAGCTGTCAGTCTTTTCCCAGCTGCACAACACACTGTCCCACAATTTAGGCATATGCCAAATGGCATTATTGGTGCTGCGTAAAAACTTCACTCAGACAAAAGACAAAGCCTACAATGATTTTCATATGCTAATTTGGTTATGTTGGTTCTTTATTTAGAATGTAGCGTTTGGGTTATCAGATGGTTACCACAGTGTGTAGCCCTGTACCAATATGATAAACTGGTAGAGAATACCAGACTGAATACTGACTACTAGCTTGTAGTGACTACTAGCTTGCTATTGACAGATTGTTAACTGAATAAACCACCTTTTTCTTAAATACTCCATAGGTGTTAGTAAAGACAGAGTCTCCAGGGTGGTGAAGTATTTCAGTGAACATGGGGAAGCCAGACCGGAGCGCAGGGGTGGAGCCAGAAAAGTGGATGAGAACATGGAGAAGAGAGAGGCAGTAGTGCAGCATGTGTCCTCCTTCATGTGCAAGGCCAGCCACTATGCTCGTCGTGGCACACCTGGCCGGAAGTACCTGCCGAGTGAGCTGTCAGTGGCCAAGATGCACCAGCTGTTCCAGGATCAGGAGCACAGGGACATCAGCTACTCCCTGTACTACAACGTGTTCTGCCACCGGTTCAACCTGGGGTTTGCGCATCCGGCAAAAGACTGCTGTGCCACCTGCATGAGCTCGAAGCTGCGTATGAAGGATCCCAACTTGACCGAGGAAGAGAGGAAGAGAGAGATTGTGTCATTCATGCTCCACCGACGCAGAGCCCGGGTATTCTACAACCTGCTGAATGCAGTGGAGGATTCAGTCACAGTCTGCTTTGACATGATGCAGAACCTCTCTCTGCCCAAGTCTCCCATCGGCCAGACCTATTACTCCAGGCAGCTCTACATGTATGTGTTTGGTGTTGTGGTCCACCATGGAGAGAGGAGCCAGCAGGCACTGAGTGACCGACATCTCTATGTGTGGCTTGAGAATGAAAACAGAAAAGACAGCAACATGACTGCATCTGCTCTGGACCACTGCCTGAGATCCAGTCTAGCTGAAGATGTCCAGCGGGCTGGCCATTTGAGGCTGTTCAGTGATTCCTGCTACGGACAGAATAAGAACGTCAACATGGTTGGCATGCTGTCCAGTCTACGAAGCACCATCTTCAAAGACGTGAAGATGGAGTACTACTTCCCTGTACGTGGCCATAGTTTTCTGCCTGCTGATAGAGTCTTCGGGAGAATTGAGCAGGATATTCACAAGCAGGACACCATCCTCCTGCCGGAAGAGTACACCAACATCCTGAGGAAGCATGGCTCTGTCTATGTGTATGGGAAGGATTGGGAGAGTTGTGACCACAAAGCTGCAACAAAGGCTCTCATGCAGTCCACCAGATCGTACAAGATCAGCGACGCCCGGGTGTTGGAGATCGATGGAAAAGGGTTGGGGATGAGAACCACCTTCCACGGTCCCACCTACCAGCACACTCTCCTGAAGAGAGGCAAGAACTGGGGCATGTATAAAGCAGCCCCCCTGCCCATGATGACCACCGTGAAGGCTGTAAAGAAGAGGGACATCATCAGCCTGCTGGAAGCCATTGGTGCCCCAGCACACGTCAAGGCCTTCTACGACCATGCCTTGGCTGTGACCAGTGATGTCCACAGTGAGGAAGAGTAGGGTAAAAGGCACACACTGCCATCTGAAGCCCAGCTGACACTCATGCACGCACGCACACAGTCCAGTCCAGTCGATGGAAACATGAGCTAAACAAAGTCACAACTCTACCATCCCCTACCTGAGTAGACAATCTAATTGGATTGCCTCTGGTTAATGCTATAACCAGAATGGCCTTTTATATTATATTATATTATATTATATTATTATAATAATTATTATTATATAACTCCACTTTTTAAATAGTACACTGCTTTTTTAATGGATTTTGTGAATGACATTAATGTATATGTGTTAACTATGCTTTTATGAATGTGTTTGAACACACACACGTACACACACACAGTCAGTCACACACACGCACACACACACACACACCATTGCTCCACTAGCTTTTCTTAATGGTGTTACAGTATAAGGTGGATATATAGCGTTTTGCAAAAAAAAGGTTGTATTGTGTAGGTTCTGACCAACACTAACAATTTAATTATTTAATGTGTCTGTATGATTATTATTATTCAATCATTGTATATACTATTCCATATATTTAAGATATTAACCCATTTAAGATGGCTGACAGTGTTAAGATGGATATGTTTTTGACCTATTTATTAACTAGTTGTGGTTATAAAATAAAAATATTTATTCTGGATTTGAAAAAAATGTGTCCCTGGCCTTTAATTAGCTCAAGTCATAGTTTAAGTAACAAAAATTGTGAATGAATTTGATTGCTGATGTCTTAAATAATAATGTCAAATAACCAACATTTCTCCAAATGGATATATCTCGTTTTGGAAAGAAACTCTTCATATAGATAATCATTACAAAAGGGTAGCTTGCACATAACGTTGGTGTTTTATCTGGGACGATACCAAAATACATAGCTAGCTATGTATACATTGAAATTGAGATACTTACAGGATCTGTGTTGTCGCGGGGACAAAGACAGCGTGTTGGTCTTTCTCAATCGTTTCTGTTTCAAACGGAGCGGAAGTTTAACCCGTCATCGTCTTCTTCTTCTTCGCTGGGTTTAGTGGCGGATCGCAAACAACTTTAATGTGCATACAGCCACCTACTGTACCAGAGTGTGTAACTTGTTTGTCTAATTCTTCAATTGTGTCACCTAAGAAAGTAGCCCAATGCCTTGCATTCTACGTTCACTGCTCAGCGTTCATTGCTCACATTTAGGTTGCAAAATTAGGACTTTATTCATAGGCATATTTTTTATCATTATTTTTATTAGGCCTAGACTGCAAATCTTTAGTGTTAATATTAACTCTAAATGAGAAATTACACACAAAACAGACATGCAGGATTTCTCCTCATTATAACAATTCTGTAACTGTATGACTTCAAAATTTATTTTAGTAATTTACAAATGTTCTGACCCACTGTGACACATTTCCAATAAAGTCAGATTGGGACTGTGATGTAACCACATTGTCACGTTATTTAATTACATCGTAGTTACGGATTTAAGCAGCAGTGGCGGCTACGTTCCCTTACAGTGTCCTTGAGGACGGCTATTTTGGTTATTTTGCGACTGAAAAGGCAAGTGTCAGCTAGGTGTCAGCTAGGTCCGCTTCTGGTATCGTCGCAAAGTTACCACAATTACACCAATGTGTCCCGTCAGTTTTACGTACTGTGTTAGTAGGGCTGACACGCTTTCTGGCTACCAAGGAATGCAGCTCTCGCGCAGCAGACTCGTTTGTGTTTTGCGCTCGACATTAGAGTAACAAATAAATGAAACGTGACAGTAGGCTACAGCCTACAGGCAACATGTAGGTCTACATATAGTTCTGTTTTTATTCACAGTAGGATACAGTACTGTAATGAAAATACCACCAGTAACCAGACAGCAGGCTAAAAAAAAAATTTTTTTAAGCCTGTCCGGTAGACCGGGAGGTTCGGATCTCTGAAGTTCGGATGAGTGGGGTCCTACTGTATACACACTTCTTTAAACACACTAATGTAAAAACTGTACTGGTAACATGCTAGAGTACACACACTTCTTTAAACCCCATGACAGCCCTGTTTGTGTAGAACATGTTTGAGAAAGGCCGGGGTGAGGGCGATGGTGCTAATGAAGGACGCCATGTTGGTTTCTCCCAGGAGCGCCGGACGGTGAGGAGCATGCATGAGGAGAACGAGAAGCTGCTCCGGGAGACCAGGAGCCTCCTCCTGCAGCTCAGCCAGGAGGAGGAGCTCCGCAAGGACAGTGTGTTTGCTGCCAGCAATGCTCAACGCAGGTAACACTCAGCAGACGCACAAACACGCAGACACATACAGTAAACACACACCTACACACACACACACACACATACAGTACACACACACACATACAGTACACACTCACACACACTCACACACACCTACACACACACACACACACATACAGTACACACTCACACACACTCACTCACACACACACACTCACTCACACACACACACACACACACATACACACACACTCACACAAACACGCACACAGACACATTCTCACACACACACACACACACACACACACACACAGAGATGCACACACACAGACAGACACAGATAAAAACATAGAGGGATACAAATACTGAAGGTGCAATTAATATACATTCACAAGGTCATGCACCAATTAATATACATTCACAAGGTCATGCACCAATTAATATACATTCACAAGGTCATGCACCAATTAATATACATTCACAAGGTCATGCACCAATTAATATACATTCATTTTCAGACATTCTTCAAGGTTACAAGTAGCAGCATCTCCATCATATATGGCGGCTGCCAATGACAGCAGAGGCAGAGCTTTACTTACTGTAGCACATACCATACACTGCACATACTGTACACACTCACACAAACACACACACAGCCTATACACACACACACACACACACCAATGACTATTGAGCTAATCCCTTGGTCAGTGTGTATAATCTGTTCTTGTGTGCACGGTTCCAGGGCCAACTTCCTGGAAGAGGAGAACAGGCAACTACAGGATGCTACGCTTCAGATGTCCAATCAGATTGCAGCGCTGGAGCGCAATTTGCGTAACCATCAAGCGTTGCGCAATACTGAGGTACTGTGACCACATCCTGTTGTGTGTGTAGGTGTGTGTGTCGGTGTGTGTCAGTATCCTGTTGCAGTTTCATCCCACAGAAACTGTCAGTTTACAGATGAACAGAACTTAACTTCTTTTGTTCTCCCAATATTTACTTTACTTTATTTGCTTTAAAATGACAGGGACAGTGCACCTTAATGGACATTTCTGTAAATGTGCCAGTGTTAGCCAGCGTGGCTAGTTTTCAAATGCAGTCCCTGGGCAGATGTTATTGCAGCTCTGAAAAAGAATGGGGCATATTAAAAAAAATACAACAAACATTCAGTGTACAAAACAACAAGACAATACATGGTGGACAGTCCCATACAACAATACAACATAGTAGACAGTACAACACAAACAATACAACAATCATCAATAAGAACCTAAAAGTTGCTCAGAGGATATTACTGCCAGTGTTTATGGTGAAGGAGCCCTGGTTTAAAATATGCTATGTTTGTGCTTGTGTTTCACCAGGAACTGCAGAGAATGTTCCACATGGAGAATCCCCTGCTAACACCCAGCCCCAGGTAGAGAAACTCCTCTTTGGTATCTATCTGTCCTACCTTTAAAAACAGATGCACTTACAGTATGTTCATGAAGGGACCTTATTTTATGCTTTTCTGTACCATCCACTCAAGCTAGGAACAATACCTACCGTGTTTAACAATAGAACCCCACACTGAAGAACGTGTCCTGTGGTTGACAGGGTGGTTCCTGGGTCTGAGGACATAACGAACCTTTTGGACATCATCTACAGAAGCAAGGCCAGAACCACAGAGGACACCGCTGACCCATCTACCGTCTCCACCCTGGCGCCCTCTCTGTCCCGGGCTGGGCCCGCCGAGCTGGGCTACCTGAACCTCACCTGCCCCCATCGAGCCTGCTCCTCCGACTCCCTCAGCACAGACAGCGGGGAGGTGTGAGGAACCAACCACTCATGACTGACACAGTCAGACAGACAATCATACAAGAAAAACAACCAGGGTTGAGAGTTCATAAAGATTACTTAATAAATTCCACACTGTGTTGTATTTATATGAAGAACATTAAAGCAATACATAGCGTTTTCTCCGGTTTTCCTGAACTGCGCCCCCACAGACCCTGCGAGTAAGTGCACTGTGGTACTGTCGTAACGTTAATAGATTGTCTTTTTCTGGCTTCCTCTGTGATGTTTCGCTTCGGTTTTCTCACCTCCGCCATGATATCATTGAGCTAAAAAACGCATGATATCCATAGATGCCGGAATAGTTAGCTACTACTGTGTTGTTTAAGCACAATGTTGCGCATGCGCACTTCGACTGAATGCTGCGTCCCGGGGGCGCGAGTTTTAAAAGGTAATAAATGTCAATGTATTATCTTTCTGAGTAGACTGTTTGGACGATTCAGCTTACTTTTAGTAAATCTAATTGGAGAATTAGCACCAGACATGTTTGTAAAGATCCAAATATCGCGATGTATTGCTTTAAGGAAATGAAAATTACAGATGCAAGTTGACAACTCGTCAAGAATGCAAATTACTCATCATTTTTGATGTAATTTTGTGTCAAAAGGAGAATTCTACCCTTTAAAAGAGTTCAGAGACTTTTACCCTGACTGGCTTCTTCCTGCAGATATCGGCACTGAGGCCAGGAGGCCACAGACTACAGGAAATATGTGGTGATCTGGAGCTCAGAGTCAGTTCAGTAACCTGCTGTCTTGTTGAATTCAGAAACCCAGGACTTGAAACGAACAATGTTAATCATGGAGTAAATGTATTATACAGTACTGTAATGTCAATGTTATTTTATTTATATAGCACAATTCATACAAATCAATGTCATTTTATTGATATAGCACAATTCATACAAATCAATGTAATTTTATTTATATAGCACAATTCATACAAATCAATGTAGCACGGTACTTTACATAAAAGGAGATGGATAAAAACATAAATCATTGTCCTAGCTAATGTTCTCTTCAGGCTATGGCAGTTAATAATTTAAGATGAGCTTACTATTCTATGGCAGTTACTAACTTTAGATAAGTTAGTAACGGTGTGATGATGGAGAGATGCACATCTTCATACTGTATGTCACATGCAAGTATACAGTACAGTATTCAATCACAGTACAGTATTCAATCACAGTAGTGTTCAATCACAGTGAAATGTTGCTGCCTGCTCCATGATGTGCTCAAGTTACAGATGCAGTAGTTACAATACACCAATCACCAATTAACAACTACACAAGAAATACAATCTATACAATATAAAGTGTAGAGTGTAGAATAGATACAATATAAAGTAGCCTACTTTATAACTACACAAATAATGTTATAGATTATATATTTTATAAAAAATATTAAACTATATTTACTTAAAAATTTGAAGAAAAACAACAACAAAAAACATTCACATTGCATACATGGCATAGGCAAAGCAAAGCTAAGGTCCAGTTGTTTCTAGAACCAGGCTTTAAAAAAATCACACCAACCATCACACACCTATTTGTCTGTCTGTCTGTCTGTCTGTCTGTCTGTCTGTCTGTCTGTCTGTCTGTCTATCTATCTATCTATCTATCTATCTATCTAGCTAGCTAGCTAGCTAGCTAGCCTACAGTAGATGCAGGGAACTAGCTCTACCCGAAACGTTATGTCAGTACATAACATTTATTTCCCAAAATACAGATAGTCATAGAAACTCTGGTGAAATATTCTCATGTTTTCACAATAGATCAATATAATTACTATGCCAGTCAAGAATGCCTTCATCCAAGCCAGTTGAGCACATTGCATATGATCTTAGTATACAGTAATATCTGATGAGGTACTTGATCCATAGGTATGATCCCTACTGCGAGACCCTACCAGGACCACTCAACACTCAGTGTATCCATCCTTGTGGAACTTGAGCCCCAGACCCTGAAAAGCGACATTTTGCACTTAAATAGCACATATCCACCAATATCCACTCAGCTATTATGTTATCCACTAGCCTGGCTTCAACACCCTGATCACGTGATCTCACATGCTGTTTGTCTAGTGGAGAGAAATCACATGATCAGTGTTGCCATGCTATCAGTAGTGGATATCAGTGGATATGTGCTATTTAAGTGCAAAGTGTTGCTTTTTATATAAAAGATGGGCTGGTACAACTGTAGCCACCACAGAGAAAACGCTTTCATCTTTTGAAAAATGTCTTCACTGAAAGTAACGAAATAATAATTTCTGTAGATGCAGTAATGTAGACAGAGTGACAAAAGTCACAAGGCACAATGAATGGTTCCTGGCAGGGCGGTGTACCGGGGTATAGCCCCGAATAGTATACCCACCTGGACCAGGGCTAGTTCATTACAATGGCTCCTGGACTACAAATGCTAGTCCAGAGCCATTTTTTCACAATTGAAGAAATGAAACTGTTCCTCAGGAGCTACAAGGGATGAAAATGCTGAGTTTGAGATAAGAAACTGTGGCGAATGTGGAGTATCTCAATATTGCTCTTCTGACCGTGGGAGAACTTCTCACTGCGGATAAAACATACAGGCAAACAACTTGCATTAGCTATGACTGCGTTAGCTATGACTGTGTTAGCTATGACTGCGTTAGCTATGACTGTGTTAGATATGACTGTGTTAGCTATGACTGCGTTAGCTATGACTGTGTTAGCTATGACTGCATTAGTTATAACTGCGTTAACTATGACTGCATTAGTTATTACTGCGTTAACTATAACTGTGTTAGCTATTACTGTGTTAGCTATGACTGCATTAGTTATAACTGCGTTAACTATGACTGTGTTAGCTATGACTGTGTTAGATATGACTGCATTAGTTATAACTGCGTTAACTATAACTGTGTTAGATATGATTGCGTCACAGTCGGTCCATTCTTACTTTTTCTTGTGGATATTGTATTCCTGAATCGCACCTCTTATACTTCACTCAAATCTTGAATTGTCAAATCTTTACAAGTTGGCGCTGGGCCTCGTAGAGAAGAAAATTTCCAGTGGCAGCCTGCTAACCTTCACTAACCTCTTTATTCCACCAGCATGTTTGTGTCGGACAGGCTATTTTAATGCTTCCCAAACAATTTAGACTTAAAGGACAATGCTCGTTTTTGACAACCTGGACCTTATTTACGACATATTATAAGACGTTTGACTCACCGAGATCACTTTGGTGTAGTTCGGAGGCATGTAGAAGAAATTTAAAATCCAGCGCGAGCCAGTATATCCATGTAATGG
This sequence comes from Borostomias antarcticus, assembly GCF_949987555.1. NCBI lineage: Eukaryota > Metazoa > Chordata > Actinopteri > Stomiiformes > Stomiidae > Borostomias > Borostomias antarcticus. Next base: position 19,029,329 of record NC_140253.1, read on the forward strand.
CGGTGGTCGGGGCGCTTAGAATGCAGTTTCAAAAAATCTATTTTCTGCCGCGAAACGGTTGTTTTCATCAATCTGTCTTGATGAATCGCTAGTTGTGCTTACATAGAGCATATAGGCCTGTTGTGGTTTTTCACATGCCTCTGTAATATGATCTTTAGAAACGTCTTTAGACACAAAATAGCTTCCTCACTTGCTCCAGCACGCATGCGCACAGCATGCTGGAGCAACGATTGCGAGCTGTGCGTATGCGTGCTGGAGCAAGTGAGGAAGCTATTTCGTTTCGAAAGACGTTTCTAAAGATCATGGCATGTGAAAACCACAACAGGCCTATATGCTCTATGTAAGCACAACTAGCGATTCATCAAGATTCACGTCTGTGTGAAAATGAGAAATACAATAAAGATTTAAGTGTTAAAACTTTAAATCGACTCATATCCCCAACAAAGCATGCTCAAAGGCATAGGTTAAACTCACGTAGGTGCACACGGCGGTCCGGATATCTAGAGGACTAGGTGTCCCCGGCAGCCCCATCTCGCGCCATGCCAAACATTGTCATGGGCTATGCATTCTCACAATGTCTGTCACAATATAGCCATACAGTTGTCCAATGTATATTCACCCACGGTGATGTCGCTAAGAAGGGCCTTGTATCACGACCATTTCTCCCATTTTATCTCAAATAAATCCTCTTGAAGTCATTACCTGTGAGTAAGTTTCTCCATCTTATAGATCTCCTCCAAAATCTGTTCTACTGTTTTCAAAACTACAATCTAACTCCGCCAGGACTGAAGGAAAAAGTGGCGGAATTCATGAACCACAGCCTCTTCAGCCATAAAAAGTAAGACACACTGGTAGACAATACTCAATTATTGTGATATCTGTACTTGTACTGGTTGTATATGGAAAAATAAATGCTCTAGCTGTTATCTCTTTACAGGTCATCACGTATGCTCTGTTCATCAATGCACCCTGTCTCACAAATTACCATTTTTTTTAACATTGATTTCTTAATATGTTCTCTATTCTAAGATCTTATGCCATGTACAAGACGGTGGAGCGGGCGGCCGCAATTCGAAAGGTCCACCAGGACATCTGTGCCCGCCAGGGGAGGAAGGAGGTCCAGGAGAGCACCACCTCACACCAGCCCGTGGAGGAAGAGAGGCCCTCCCCCACACCAGCCAGGCCTGAGGCCACCCCCGCTGGGGAAACGCCCCACCCAGCCCGGTCCCGCCCCTGCCCCTCAAGGGCCCGGTCTGTGTCTCCGGACCCACAGTGGAGCAGGGAGTTGCCGGAGACACAGGAGGCAATGAGGAGGCCTCACTCCCCCTCCCTGGACCCTCGCCAGGTAAGAACTGTCATGTATTCTCATGCCTCAGTGTGGAGTGTGTACCCATACTACATTCACAACACTCAATATGTCTTCTTTTTGTGCTTACTAAAGACCAAAAGTCTGAGCACCCCCCGCCACCGGAGGGCAGAGCCACAGAAAGAGTCCCCTGGACCCAGCCGCCCCCAGCAACAGCCAGCTGCCCGGTGACGCGACCTCAAACGGGCCAGGCCTGGTCCCGACCACTGTCAAGTCAATTCATAAAGGTTGTAGCTCAGTTGGTCGCACAGGTTGTTCATTGCCTGAAGGGTCTGTGTTTCAAATCCCAGCTAAGTAATTAATTTATAAATAACAATGCTTTGCTGTATAATAAGCTTGCCCAAAACACATTTATAACAATGTATGTGTCTGTCTTCTTTTTTTGCTTATGACAGACGTCTCAGAAGCACTTCAAGTCGGCGAACCGTTGGCTGGCTGGTGGCTCGCCGACTGCCGCGAAAAAGGTGGCTGCTGCTTCTTCTTCTACTTCTTCTGGGCCTGTCCCCAAAAAAGTTATCAAAAAAGCCGGTGGTCATGCTCCGGCGGCTGGCCAGGGGACTGTTCAGTCCCACACCCTCCCAGCCCAGCCTCCACCCTCAACCCACCCTGCACTCCCACCCCATCCACCACCCTCCTCCCACCCTGCCAACCCACCCTGTCCTCCACCCCACCTCCCCCGGGTGCCGCTACCCCTTTCAAGTTAAATTCTCCCTTCCCTTATTGTTTTTACATACACACACACACAGACACACACATATACACACACAGACACACACAGGCACACACACTAAGCACACAAACCCCTTCCCCCTTACTTTTTTTTTTTATAGCTCTTATATATATGTTAATATATTTATGTAATATTTATGTTCTCATTAAAAAAAAAAAAAACTGCAGTTGCAGACCCAAAAAAAGAAAATAAAAAAAAAACCTGCTGTTGCAGAGCCAAAAAAAAATTTTTTTTTCTCCCACAATGGACAATGCCTTGACGTGGCGTGGGGGCTTATGGTCTGTGTGATCATAGAGGTTCTGGAGATCATAGAGACATCAAATCTTTAGAGACTCTAGGATCACATAGGCTAACCAAATTGTCCAAAATCAATACTTTCTTTTTCAGGGATTAACACACACACACCACACCACAGACCGGATTTGAGGTCACCATCTGCCTGTCTGTCTTTCTCTCTATATGTCCATCTGTCCGTCTGTCTGTCTGTCTGTCTGTCCTGACACATGCACAACAACTTGCCTATTTACCATCATAAGAAATTAGGAAGTTATTGACATAATGGCCTACTAGTTGTAGATATGATCATGTGAAATAAATAAGGCATTAATAAATGCTTCATAATGGATAATAAACAGCTAATGCGCTAATATGCATGTAATAAGCACTGCAGCAGCTACAGATGTGGGAAGTTAGAAATGTCACATGCTGCAGCATTTCACCTTTGCGGTATTTGGCAGGGAAATCCCGTTGGAAATCTCGTGGGATTTCAGACGGGTGTTATTTCGTTTTAGTGATGCACCACCGCCAGGTGGCGTCTTTGAGTAGATTTAGCAGGCTGGGCTCAGTGTTTTTCTCCTATAGTCTACGAATGAAGCATCATAAAATTTCACATTCTTTAATTTAAATGCTCTGTTGTAAAGCACTTTGAGCTGAATTTATCTGTATGAAAGGTGCTATACAAATAATGTTTAATTGTTATTATTACCTTGTTCTCAAACACATGTTTTCTCCATCTGGATGTAATTTAATTATTACGAACACCTATATCTAGGCCTACAGTAGCCTATATATCTCGGTTATTGACGTCGGGTCAAGACGTGGTGGCTGTTAGGTCAAATGCGCAAAATAACAGTATTGTAAATATATTTGTTAGTAAAGATGTGTTGAACGTGGGGGTTTTGCGTTTTGTTTCTGGAACGCATTCAACTGGTAGGCTACTCGTAAACCCCGGAAGTAAATTTGAAGACGGGGCACCAGCTAATGTAGCCAAGTCTGAGCGCAGTAGGCTATATGACTTCAGCACGATACAAAGAAAAAATAAGCTTGATCGACTTGTGGATCCATACAAAATTGACATAGTCGCCATGAGTAAAGATCACTCATTGCCAATCATATCCGGACATTAACCATCTTGTGCATAGATAGCGGCAGGTTTGACAGTGAGTGCGTTCACATGCACAATATACACAATATTTAGTTATTTGAATGATCTTGAATATATATATATATATATTCAACATCATTCAAATAAGAAAATATCGTGTATGTTTTTATTTATTTATAGCGGCCGCCAGCCGTTCAATGAACGGCTATAGGGAATGCGCAGTTTCGCGCTGGCTACAGCCTATTATATGCACAGTTTCACGCTATGTAGGCTATTATAAATAAGTATTATAAATTGGGGGAGCTTGGACTCGCTGGGGACTGGTGGAGAGACGCAGAGCCTCCCCAGACGCGACATCCTCCAGTTGGCTAAAGAGTTGCGCGCTCTGGCGTCCAAACAGCCACCGGCGGCGCCCCTCGCAGTGTCCACAGAAGAATACCCCCCAAAAAATACCTGCATGGTGAAGACAAGCTGCAGCAAGAACAGAACTTTCTACCAATGCATGAAGTGCACCATAGCTGTCTGTGGCAGTTGCACTGCCAAGGTGCAGAGGATATGTGCGAAGTGTATTTGAGCTGCCGCCTCAACCGTGCATAAGAGCAGAGCGCATCAACTCGTGTATAGCTACAACTAGTAGCCCATAGCCATTAAAACGGCTTATTGTTTTATTCATATATCAACTAGATAATTCGATAATAATGAGTAGCCTAGTAGGCTATAAAAGGAATTCAATAGGGCCTAATAATTAGTGGTAGTGTGGTTGTAGTGGTGGTGTGGTTGTAGTGGTAGTGTGGTTGTAGTGGTAGTGTGGTTGTAGTGGTAGTGTGGTTGTAGTGGTAGTGTGGTTGTAGTGGTGGTGTGGTTGTAGTGGTAGTGTGGTTGTAGTGGTAGTGTGGTTGTTCTGGTGGTGGTGTGGTTGTAGTGGTAGTGTGGTTGTAGTGGTAGTGTGGTTGTTGTGGTGGTGGTTTGGTTGTAGTGGTGGTGTGGTTGTAGTGGTAGTGTGGTTGTTGTGGTGGTGGTGTGGTTGTAGTGGTGGTGTGGTTGTAGTGGTAGTGTGGTTGTAGTGGTAGTGTGGTTGTAGTGGTGGTGTGGTTGTAGTGGTAGTGTGGTTGTTCTGGTGGTGGTGTGGTTGTAGTGGTAGTGTGGTTGTAGTGGTGGTGTGGTTGTTGTGGTAGTGTGGTTGTTGTGGTGGTGGTGTGGTTGTAGTGGTGGTGTGGTTGTAGTGGTAGTGTGGTTGTAGTGGTCGTGTGGTTGTAGTGGTAGTGTGGTTGTAGTGGTTGTGTGGTTGTAGTGGTAGTGTGGTTGTAGTGGTGGTGGTGTGGTTGTAGTGGTAGTGTGGTTGTTGTAGTGGTAGTGTGGTTGTAGTGGTGGTGTGGTTGTAGTGGTCGTGTGGTTGTAGTGGTAGTGTGGTTGTAGTGGTTGTGTGGTTGTAGTGGTAGTGTGGTTGTAGTGGTGGTGTGGTTGTAGTGGTGGTGGTGTGGTTGTAGTGGTAGTGTGGTTGTTGTAGTGGTAGTGTGGTTGTAGTGGTAGTGTGGTTGTTCTGGTGGTGGTGTGGTTGTAGTGGTAGTGTGGTTGTTGTAGTGGTAGTGTGGTTGTAGTGGTAGTGTGGTTGTTGTTCTGGTGGTGGTGTGGTTGTAGTGGTAGTGTGGTTGTTGTAGTGGTAGTGTGGTTGTAGTGGTAGTGTGGTTGTTCTGGTGGTGGTGTGGTTGTAGTGGTAGTGTGGTTGTAGTGGTAGTGTGGTTGTTCTTCTGGTGGTGGTGTGGTTGTAGTGGTAGTGTGGTTGTTCTTCTGGTGGTGGTGTGGTTGTAGTGGTAGTGTGGTTGTAGTGGTAGTGTGGTTGTTCTTCTCGTGGTGGTGTGGTTGTAGTGGTAGTGTGGTTGTTGTTCTGGTGGTGGTGTGGTTGTAGTGGTGGTGGTGTGGTTGTAGTGGTAGTGTGGTTGTAGTGGTGGTGTGGTTGTTGTAGTAGTGTGGTTGTTGTGGTAGTGTGGTTGTAGTGGTAGTGTGGTTGTAGTGGTGGTGTGGTTGTAGTGGTAGTGTGGTTGTAGTGGTAGTGTGGTTGTTCTGGTGGTGGTGTGGTTGTAGTGGTAGTGTGGTTGTAGTGGTAGTGTGGTTGTTGTGGTGGTGGTGTGGTTGTAGTGGTGGTGTGGTTGTAGTGGTAGTGTGGTTGTTGTGGTGGTGGTGTGGTTGTAGTGGTGGTGTGGTTGTAGTGGTAGTGTGGTTGTAGTGGTAGTGTGGTTGTTCTGGTGGTGGTGTGGTTGTAGTGGTAGTGTGGTTGTAGTGGTGGTGTGGTTGTAGTGGTAGTGTGGTTGTAGTGGTAGTGTGGTTGTTCTGGTGGTGGTGTGGTTGTAGTGGTAGTGTGGTTGTAGTGGTAGTGTGGTTGTTGTGGTGGTGGTGTGGTTGTAGTGGTGGTGTGGTTGTAGTGGTAGTGTGGTTGTAGTGGTGGTGTGGTTGTAGTGGTAGTGTGGTTGTTCTGGTGGTGGTGTGGTTGTAGTGGTAGTGTGGTTGTAGTGGTAGTGTGGTTGTAGTGGTGGTGTGGTTGTAGTGGTAGTGTGGTTGTAGTGGTGGTGGTGTGGTTGTAGTGGTAGTGTGGTTGTTGTAGTGGTAGTGTGGTTGTAGTGGTGGTGTGGTTGTAGTGGTCGTGTGGTTGTAGTGGTGGTGTGGTTGTAGTGGTGGTGGTGTGGTTGTAGTGGTAGTGTGGTTGTTGTAGTGGTAGTGTGGTTGTAGTGGTAGTGTGGTTGTTCTGGTGGTGGTGTGGTTGTAGTGGTAATGTGGTTGTTGTAGTGGTAGTGTGGTTGTAGTGGTAGTGTGGTTGTTGTTCTGGTGGTGGTGTGGTTGTAGTGGTAGTGTGGTTGTTGTAGTGGTAGTGTGGTTGTAGT